>NC_057736.1:16411142-16412639 GCF_004010195.1 Chiloscyllium plagiosum
AGATCAGCTAGGAAGGATTTAAAGAGAGAGTTAAGAAGAGCAAAGAGAGGACACGAGCAGTCTTTAGCAAATAGAATAAAGGAGAACCCTAAAGCTTTCTATAGGTATGTGAGGAATAAAAGAATAATTAGGGTAGGAATAGGACCAATCAAAGACAGAAGTGGGAAGTTGAGTGTGGACCCTGTGGAGATCGGAAAGGTACTAAATGAACATTTCTCATCAGTTTTCACTCAAGTAAAGAATATTGTAGAGGAGAAGAATGAGGTATGAGATTTTAGACTAGAAAGGATCGAGGTTAGTTATGAACAGGTGTTATCAATTCTAGAAGGAGTGAAAGTAGACAAGTCCTCTGGGCTAGATGGGATTTATCCGAGGATTCTCTGGGAAGCTAGGGAGGAGATAGCAGAGCCTTTGGCTTTGATGTTTGAGTTGTCATTGTCTACAGGTTTGGTACCAGAGGACTGAAAGATTGCAAATGTTGTGCCCTTGTTCAAGAAGGGCAGCAGAGATGACCCAGGTAATTATAGACCAGTGAGCCTTACTTCTGTTGTAGGAAAGGCTTTGGAAAGGATTATAAGAGATAAGATTTATAATCATCTAGCAAATAATAATTTGATTTCAGATAGTCAACATGGTTTCATCAAGGGCAGGTCATGTCTCACAAACCTCATTGAGTTTTTTGAGAAGGTGACCAAGCATGTAGATGAGGGTAGGGCAGTTGACATGGTATACATGGACTTCAGTAAAGCCTTTGATAAGGTTCCATATGGTAAGCTGTTGGAGGAAATGCAGAGGCATGGAATTGAGGGTGATTTAGCAGTTTGGATTAGAAACTGGCTTTCTGAAAGAAGGCAGCGAGTGGTGATTGATGGAAAATATTCAGCCTGGAGTCCGCTTACGAGTGGTGTGCCACAAGGATCTGTTTTGGGACCACTGCTGTTTGTCATTTTTATAAATGACTTAGATGCAGGCATAAGTGGATGGATTAGTAAATTTGCAAATGACACTAAAGTCGGTGGAGTAGTGAACAGTGTGGAAGAATGTTACAGGTTTCAGGAGGACTTGGGTAAACAACAGAATTGGGCTGAGAGGTGGCAAATGGAGTTCAATGCAGCTAATTGTGAGATGATGCACTTTGGAAAGCATAACAGGAAGGCAGAGTACTGAGTCAATGGAAAGATTCATGGTAGTGTAGATGTGCAGAGGGATCTTGGAGTCCATGTACATCGATCCCTGAAAGTTGCCACCAACCTCCATGTACAACGTATCATCCGCCGTCATTTCCACCACCTCCAAACGGACCCCACCACCACGGATATATTTCCCTCCCCTCCCCTATCAGCGTTCCGAAAAGACCACTCCCTCCGTGACTCCCTCGTCAAGTCCACACCCCCCACCAACCCAACCTCCACTCCCGGCACCTTCCCCTGCCGCCGCAAGAAATGCAAAACTTGCGCCCACACCTCCCCCCTTACTTCCCTCCAAGGCCCCAAGGGA
>NC_057736.1:16412843-16420241 GCF_004010195.1 Chiloscyllium plagiosum
GCCCCTCCCCCAAGTCCCTCCTCCCTACCTTTTATCTTAGCCTGCTGGACACACTTTCCTCATTCCTGAAGAAGGGCTTATGCCCGAAACGTCGATTCTCCTGTTCCTTGGATGCTGCCTGACCTGCTGCGCTTTTCCAGCAACACATTTTCAACCCAAGTGGATAGTGCTGTTAAGAAGGCATACGATGTGTTAGGTTTCATTTGTAGAGGGATTGAGTTCCGGAGCCACAATATCATGCTGCAACTGTACAAAACACTAGTGCGGCCACGCTTGGAATATTGTGTACAGTTCTGCTCCCCATATTTCGGGAAGGATGTGGAAGCATTTGAAAACGTGCAGAGGAGATTTACCAGGATGTTGCCTGGTCTAGAGCGAAGGTCTTATGAGGAAAGGCTGAGAGACTTGAACCTGTTCTCATTGGTAAGAAGAAGGCTAAGAGGGAATTTGATAGAGACATACAAGATGATCAGAGGATTAGATAGGGTAGACATTGAAAATCATTTTCCTAGGATGATAACGCCAGCATGTATGAGGGGGCATAGTTACAAATTGAGGGGTCATAGATTTAAGACAGATGTCAGAGGCAGGTATTTTATGCAGAGAGTGATAAGGGTGTGGAGTGCCCTAATTGCTAATGTAGTCAACTCAGCCACATTAGGGAGATTTAAACAATCCTTAGATAAGCATATGGATGATTTTGGGATTGTGTAGGGGGACGAGCTGAGAATAGTTCACAGGTCAGCGCAACATTGAGGGACGAAGGGCCTGTTCTGCGCTGTATTGTTCTATGTTCTATGTTAACCTCCTTCCACAGCTCAGGTACAGTCTACTCTAACATGGACTTACTTAATCCCGTGATGGAAAGTTTTCTGTAGACATTATTCCCTGATGAGTACAGGTAATTTAGCAAAACTCTAGAATCTTCTTCTATCCTTACATTTCCATTTTTTAATCCTAACCTGTGGCCCCTCCATAGACAATCTTTGAGCATTGCCAGCTCAGTGTTGATGGGATCATGGGGAGGGGTTATGGGTAGCGGTAGCAAGAGGTTGCAAAAATCTTCCATTGGTCTCATAACACCACAATCTGGAATGCTCTGCCTGAAAGACCAGGAGAAGCAGATTCAACAAAGGCTTTCCAATGGGTGTGAGATGAATGGTTGAGAGGTATAGATTTGTTTGGCTCTGAGGAAAGACATGTGGCGGTGGGACTAATCAAATATAGCCCTTTTAGAGAGCCAGCATAAGCACAAAAGAATGAGTAGCCTCTTTCTTTGCCATATTATTTACAATTCCATGATGGAAATAGCTGTTACTTGGACGTAATGTAGGTCACTGGCTTTGGGGTGGGTGGGACAGAGGGAGGAACATGGGGGACTTTACAACAGGGATCATGCAGAGAGGATTGGGCAATGACTCTCAGCGTCAGGATTAAAAACAAATTCTAGAGTGATCCAAGGTCTTTAATAAGTGGTCTCTGTGCTTGAAAATTCAGACTGGAAATTCTAGTGACTGCTGGATGCATGTAAACAATAACAGACTAAGTGTCATGGGATTACATCACATAATTAATGAAGTGTTACAAGATTTTGTTCTTCTGTTGCCAAGATAGCTGTTGAATCATTTAATTGATTTGAGACTACTGTATCCTAGAAATCTTTGCGTAATCTTTCTGCCAACTTTTCTACAATATCCTTAGTGAGTGATTGTAAAGAGCAGAGAACTGGCAAAATGAAAGCTCTGCTTAAATTGTGATTATTGCACTTTAAAAAAAAATCGTCTCCACTTCTTTTCGGAAGGTATGTTTCACATGCACCAAGCATCATCTGACCATCATTTAAAGACTGTCAACAACAACATCTTACAGTTATGCAGCACCTTTAATAAAGTACAGAGTCTCAGGTTTTATAGCAGGGTTATCAAATTTTGTGTGAAGCTGTCAAAGAGGATATGAAGTGACTGTTAGAGTTGGACTTGAACCAGAATTTTGACAGAGAATGATACAGCACATTGGAGTTGTTTGGTCCACTGTCTCTTTTTCAGTTCTTTAAAGGAAGCATTGAGTCAGTCCAACTGACTTGCTCATTGTTTATTTGCTTATTTCTGTTATCAGGATATGGGTATGGTTGTAAAAGCCACATAAAATGCCCCTCCTGAGGTGCCTGAGGCGGGAATGCTGGATTTGCTCCCATAACCACTGTTGTAGCTCTGCGGTATGCAGCAATGAAAATCTCAAGATATCTCAGAGGATTGGAAACCACCATGGGGGCGAGACTGCTAATTGCAGTGATGGTGCTGGCAAGGTTCACCAGCCCACGCTGACTAAGCTAGTGGGAGTGGGAGGAATGTGTAAAGGGTCTACCTGGAAAGATGGATCAATAGTTAACTTGTCACTACAACTTAGTCTTATCTATAGAGTGTCTGTATTACACTAGCTAAATATTTAGCCAACAAATAAATCTCCCTGGCCCTTGGTCTCTGCTATTTACAGTAGTTTAGGATAAAGTCTGACGTTAGACAGGAGCATGGTCTAAGACACACAAACAGTGATTTTATATGCATTGCTTGTTGATCATTTATACTACAAGCTAAGTAGGTCAGGACAGCTGATTTAGTCTGTGAAGGGTAGAATAGCATTTGCCACATGTTTTGAGACCTGAATCACACCACAGTGTTTAGTTAAAGCAGAAATGGTAATATTAAAACATCATGCAAGGAAGAGATCCCTTGTCTTAAAGTGTTTGCATATGGTTGGAGTTTAAAATGAGACAGACTGCTCAGAGAATGGTGAGGACTGAGAAACTAGCTTCAAGGGATTAGGTTACTGGTTGAATGTGGGTCACAATTTGCTACAGGATAAGATGGAAAGGCATATTAAGTAAACATGGCTCACAGCTCCTCTGGTGGTTTGCATCGTAAGTGCACCACCCAGTGAGCTCTGCTTAACAGAATCACACAGTCATAAAACGTTGTAACAATCTATTGATTCTGAGTGGATTCTTACAAAAAGCAATCTAGTCAATTCTATTCTGCAGTTCTTCCTCAAAAAAACTCTTTTAAACATTTATCTAATTCATTTTTTTAATGACACTGTTGAATCTGTTTCTGAACCCTATTTGGCAGTGCTTGTCAAATTCTGACTATTCCATGTCAAGGTAGTTCCTCATATTTCCATTAGTTTGTTTGCAATTATCTTACTCTGTGCACTGTCCATTCTTTTGATGCAGAATATGAAGTTTAAAAAGAGAGGACATAAAGTCAAGAGGACTTTCTTTGTGCTGTTACCTATTGTCGGGATGTTACAATTGGTCTCAGTGCCCCAGGGTCAGGGATCAAACAAAAGTTTGATTCAGTTTGCTGGAAGTGAAGTACGTCATGAAGGAGATGAACAGAGGGATATGTTTATGGGATAACAACATCAGTAACATATTTATATAGCGACTTTAATTCACAAAAATCATTCAATGCAGAAGTAACGTGGGTTGCGCAGAAACATTAGCATGGACCAGTTGGGTATAAGCTGCATCTTACAGTCCTGTGAGAGGTACTTTGTCGGGGGTTCATTTCATACATATTGGGTGGTCAACCTACCACCTTTCAACCCACTCTTCAGCTCAGCCCACAATGCAGATTGAGGAAAGGCACCGAAATCAGCAGCCCACCCACCGTGTACAAATAAAAAAATGAGGCTGGATTGAACTTTATCCACACCACAATAAGATTGATATCGGCAGGCAGGTGGAAGTGGGATTTCCTGTTTTGTAGGAAAGTGGGAAGGAAGGTGGTACTCTATTAGGGCGATGCTCTTTGCCGATCCACCATCAGTGGATAGCACCCCCTGCCATCCCACCTGCTTGTATTTTAAAACCCACACCTCATTCCCCAAAAGCACCCTTGGTCAAAGCCCTGCAACTCACCTCACCCCTGAATCCAATTGGCTTCCTTCACTCCTGCATGTGCTTCTAGCAGCATCCACGATGGAATTCTAGTGCTGCCACGCATTCCCTCACTGCGGAGTCAATGTTCCATTGTCCATCAACACAGACCTGAATCAGGGCTTTCTGGCTGTGGGACAGGCTTGTTGTTGACCTGTCACTGACCTTTCCTTCAAGGTGTAGGGGGTATTGTGTGAGGGGTGGGGTTTGCTGAAGTTTTCCATCCATTCTGCTTTAACTCCTCTGTAAAGTGCAGTTGTACAGGCAGTGAACAGGGCAGAGTCAGTATCAGCTTTGCTATTCAGTAAGGGCTGGTTACTTGTGCAACCTGGAGGTCCATTGGCAGTGGAAGAACTGCACACTAGCACCAGACTGCCATCTCGGGGTAAGAGGAGAAAGGAGTGAATGCAAAATAAACCACAGACATCTCTGTCTTGTACAGACTTCTTCATTTATTTCAGTGTAGAATTACTTCTGAAGAACTGCAGTTAATTTATTTGACCTGTACTCATTCAGAAATAAGCTGTGGGCTCCCTGCAATCTTATAAATTGGCTCAGTTTCACTAATCACATCTGACATAAGCACAGATCTCATGACTTCTCTTTTCCCATGTGTCAGCTTTGCCTCAGCGAGTAGCAAGCTTGCCTTTGTATGTAAGAGTGGTATGTTCAAATCTGTCTCTAGTGCTTTGAGAACAAATGTCTGGTCGTGCAGTGTTGAGGGACTGCTGCACTGTTGGTGGTGCTGCCTTTCAAATGTGGGGTTTAAACCTCTCTCACATGGATGAGAAAAGCCTCTTGCTTTTGGAAGAAATTCAGCAGATTTTCACCTAGCATCCTGCTTAATATTTAACCATTTATTAACTACTGAAGATTCCAGAAAATGAGTGTCACGGTGAACAACTTCTCATCACTCCTCACCTCGCTTCCCTTTCCCCATTTTTTTTTAATCCTGTTCACGTTGCAAATTTGTTGTCAAGGTATCAATGTGTAAGCTATGCAAAGCGCACAACACAGGTAAGCAAATTAAAAGCAAAATACTGAGAATGCTAGATATCTGAAATAAAAAAATACAAAGTGCTGGAGAAACTCAACAGGTTGTCTGAAGAGCAGTCATTATGGACTCAAAATCTTAACTCTCTTTCTCTCCCCACACATGCTGCCAGAGCTGCGAAATTTCTCCAGCACTCCCTGCAATTATATAATGTTAATAATCTCATTAGATGTGATATATGTACAGGAAGACAGGAACAACTAGAACCACAGTCCAAAGATATGCAAGTCAAGTGAACTGGCCATGCTAAATTGCCAATAGTGTTAGGTGCATTAGTCAGAGGGAAATGGGTCTGGGTGGATTACTCTTCAAAGGGTCGGTGTGGACTTGTTGGTCTAAATGGCCTATTTCCACAATGTAGGGAATCTAATCTAATCTAATCTGAACTCTTATAATATATAATTTACATATATGAATATTATTTTAGGAAGTTGGATTTCAAAATAGGGACAGGTGGGTATTAGTTGCTTCTGGTAAGAGTTTACTTTTACATTAAAGCAAGGTCAAAACAGTTGTTTCAGAATAGTGACCCCAGCATTTGTCATAAAACAGGTGACCGCTGCCCCATGTGCTGTTAATGGAAAGATGTTTGGGTCCATGACTGGCAGAGTAAATATGTAAGACCATGAGCGTTGCTTTCAATTGGAGGGAATCTAGGATGGAGCAAGTTGTTTTTTTAAATTCAGCTCAGAAGAAACCCAGTTTGAGTTTAGAAGTTTAGTTTCTTTCCTAGAAAGAGTTCTGCATAATTCCGAAAACAAATCGTAGCAGCAGAAGGGTTTGTTTGTGAAACTCCAAATCAGGAGAGTTTAATGAGAAACCTGCTCATTTTTAAAAGTGAGAAAATTTAGGCTCTCACATTTATGAAAAAGTTCATGTCAGCACATTTGGAAAGGACTCATCAAATTGTCTTCACAGTCCATGACAAAACAACTGTCAGGAGTCAGTTGAGTAGATCCCTAAAGGGTTGAGATAGGGGTGTAATTTCTCTGGACTTGGTTTTAGATAGTACTAGGAAACAGGTTGAGACTTTGTTTTGCCATGTGGTTTCAAATCATCATAATTGTCTTCAATATTTGATAGTTTGTTTATTTTTCAATTTCTTCTTTTGTACAATAAACTTACATTCTGCTGTTAAAGAAAATCCACTGGCCTTGTATGTGTATGTCTCAGTGACAAACTATGATGCTA
Source organism: Chiloscyllium plagiosum (assembly GCF_004010195.1). Lineage (NCBI taxonomy): Eukaryota > Metazoa > Chordata > Chondrichthyes > Orectolobiformes > Hemiscylliidae > Chiloscyllium > Chiloscyllium plagiosum. The sequence continues at coordinate 16,419,026 of NC_057736.1, forward strand.
ATTAAAAAACAAGATCTATCTAGTTAGGTTTCATTCTGAGATCTGACTTATATAATAGTACAATCAGCTGGGATTATAATGCAACTTTTTTAAACAATGGAAATCCTACCACTTTCCAAGAGGGCTGATGTTATTGGTTGTGTCAGTTTTATTTATATATATATAGAATATATGACATTACAGCGCAGTACAGGCCCTTCGACCCTCGATGTTGCACTGACCTGTGTAACCAATCTGAAGCCCATCTAACCTACCCTATTCCATTATGATCCATATGTATATCTAATGACCATTTAAATGCCCATAAAGTTGGCGAGTGTACTACTGTTGCAGGCAGGGCATTCCATATCTATATCTATCTCCCCTCCATTTAAAGCTCTGTCCCTTAGTGCTAGCCATCACCATCCAAGGAAAAAGGCTCTCACTGTCCACCCTATCTAATACTCTGATCATCTTGTATGTCTCTATTAAGTCACCTCTCAACCTTCTCCTCCCTAATGAAAACGGCCTCAAGTCCCTCAGCCTTTCTGCATAAGACCATCCCTGGTAAATCTCCTCTGCACCTTTTCCAATGCTTCCATGTCCTTCCTATGATGCGGCGAATTTGAGGTCGGGGTGGAAGGTGTTGGTAAAGTGGATGAACTGTTCAACCTCCTCGTGGGAGCACGAGGCAAAAACCGCAATTTCCCCCCAGACGTGATCGATGATGCTCTCCACCGCATCTCCTCCACTTCCTGCTCCTCCGCCTTGAGCCCCGCTCCTCCAACCGCCACCAGGACAGAACCCCACTGGTCCTCACCTACCATCCCACCAACCTCCATATACAGCGTATCATCCGCCGTCATTTCCGCCAACTCCAAACGGATCCCACCACCAGTGATATATTTCCCTCCCCTCCCCTAGTGTTCCGAAAAGACCACTCCCTCCGTGACTCCCTCGTCAGGTCCACACCCCCCACCAACCCAACCTCCACTCCCGGCACCTTCCCCTGCAACCGCAAGAAATGCAAAACTTGCACCCACACCTCCCCCCTTACTTCCCTCCAAGGCCCCAAGGGATCCTTCCATATCCGCCACAAATTCACCTGCACCTCCACAAACATCATTTACTGCATCCGCTGCACCCGATGTGGCCTCCTCTATATTGGGGAGACAGGCCACCTACTTGCGGAATGTTTCAGAGAACACCTCTGGGACACCCGGACCAACCAACCAAA
>NC_057736.1:16420365-16447622 GCF_004010195.1 Chiloscyllium plagiosum
CCTCCTCCCTACCTTTTATCTTAGCCTGCTGGACTCACTTTCCTCATTCCTGAAGAAGGGCTCATGCCCGAAACGTCAATTCTCCTGCTCCTTGGATGCTGCCTGACCTGCTGCGCTTTTCCAGTAACACATTTTCAGCTAGCACACCGTATGCCCCCTTAACAACCCTGTCAATCTGAGTGGCAACTTTCAGGGATCTATCTCTCTGGTCATTCTCACTACCAAGAATCTTACCATTAGCCCAGTACTCTGCATTCCTTCCAAAGTGAACCGCCTCACACTTTTCCGCATTAAACTCTATTTGCCACTGTTCAGCACGGCTCTGCAGCTTAACTATATCCCTCTGTAACCTGCAACATCCTTCAGCACTGTCCAAAAACTCCACCGACCTTACTGTCATCTGCAAATTTACTAACCCAACTTTCTACACCCTCATCCAGGTCACTTATAAAAATGACAAACAGCAGTGGTCTCAAAACAGATCTTTGCCATATACCACTAGTAACTGAACTCCAGGATGAACATTTCCCAACAACCATCACCCTCTGTCTTCTTTCAGCTAGCCAATTTCTGATCCAAACAGGTAAATCACACTTAATCCCATACTTCCGTAATTTCTGCAAGAGCCTGTCGTGGGGAACCTTATCAAAGGCTTCACTGAAATCCATATACACCATATCAATCACTTTACCCTCATCCACCTGTTTGGTCACCTTCTCAAAGAACTCAAGAATGTTTGTGAGACACAACCTACCTTTTACAGAACCATGCATTAAACATGTACAGGCCAAGACTTCACCTCTCACTGTCAGTTGATCTTACATTACTTTCGAATGAAGACGTAGACAACATCACTGATATATTTTCACTGTTGTAATCAAGTGAAGAAACCTGATCCTAAACAGCTATTGAAGCCACTGATCCTATCAGTCTGTTGAACTAAACCATTAGAGTCATAGAGTCATACAGCATAGAAACAGACCCTTCGGTCCAACCCGTCCACGCCGACCAGATATTCCAACCCAATCTAGTCCCACCTGCCAGGACCCGGCCCATATTCGTCTAAACCATTCCTATACATATACCCATCCAAATGCCTTTTAAATGTTGCAATTGTACTAGCCTCCACCACTTCCTCTGGCAGCTCATTCCATACACGTACCACCCTCTGCGTGATAAAGTTGCCCCTTAGGTCTCTTTTATATCTTTCCCCTCTCACCCTAAACCTATGCCTTCTAGTTCTGGACTCCCCGACCCCAGGGAAACGACTTTGCCTATTTACCCTATCCATGCCCCTCATAATTTTGTAAACTTCTATAAGGTCACCCCTCACCCTCTGACGCTCCAGGGAAAACAGCCCCAGTGTGTTCAGCCTTTCCCTATAGCTCAAATCCTCCAGCCCTGGCAACATCCTTGTAAACCTTTTCTGAACACTTTCAAGTTTCACAATATCTTTCCGATAGGAAGGAGACCAGAATTGCACGCAGTATTCCAACAGTGGCCCAAACAATGTCCTGTACAGCTGCAACAAGACATCCCAACTCCTGTACTCAATACTCTGACCAATAAAGGAAAGCATACCAAACGCCTTCTTCAATATTCTATCCACCTGCGACTCCACTTTCAAGGAGCTATGAACCTGCACTTCAAGGTCTCTTTGTTCAGCAACACTCCCTAGGACCTTACCATTAAGTGTATAATTCCTGCTAAGATTTTCTTTCCCAAAATGCAGCACCTCGCATTTATCTGAATTAAACTCCATCTGCCACTTCTCAGCCTATTGGCCCATCTGGTCCAGATCCTGTTGTAATCTGAGGTAACCCTCTTCGCAGTCCACTACACCTTCAATTTTGGTGTCATCTGCAAACTTACTAACTGTACCTCTTATGCTCGCATCCAAATCATTTATGTAAATGACAAAAAGTAGAGGACCCAGCACCGATCCTTGTGGCACTCCACTGGTCACAGGCCTCCACTCTGAAAAACAACCCTCCACCACCACCCTCTGTCTTCTACATTTGAACCAGTTCAGTATCTTAATGGCTAGTTTTCCCTGTATTCCATGAGATCTAACCTTGCTAATCAGTCTCCCAAAGGGAACCTTGTCAAAAGCCTTACTGAAGTCCATATCGATCACATCCACCGCTCTGCCCTCATCAATCCTCTTTGTTACTTCTTCAAAAAGCTCAATCAAGTTTGTGAGACATGATTTCCCACGCACAAAGCCATGTTGACTATCCCTTGCCTTTCCAAATACATGTACATCCTGTCCCTCAGGATTGCCCACCACCGAGGTCAGGCTCACCGGTCTATAGTTCCCTGGTTTGTCTTTACCGCCCTTCTTAAACAGTGGCACCATGTTTGCCAACCTCCAGTCTTCCGGCACCTCACCTGTGACTATCGATGATACGAATATCTCAGCAAGAGGCCCAGCAATCACTTCTCTAGCTTCCTACAGAGTTCTCGGGTACACCTGATCAGGTCCTGGGGATTTGTCCACCTTTACCCGTTTCAAGACATCCAGCACTTCCTCCTCTGTAATCTGGACATTTTGCAAGATGACACCATCTATTTCCCTACAGAGTATTTCTTCCATATCCTTTTACACAGTAAATACTGATGCAAAATATTCATTTAGTATCTCCCCCATTTTCTGCAGCTCCACACAAAGGCTGCCTTGCTGATCTTTGAGGGGCCCTATTCTGTCCCTAGTTATCCTTTTGTCCTTAACATATTTGTAAAAACCCTTTGGATTCTCCTTAATTCTATTTGCCAAAGCTATCTCATGTCCCCGTTTTGCCCTCCTGATTTCCCTCTTAAGTATACTCCTACTTCCCATATACTCTTCTAAGTATTCACTCGATCTATCCTGTCTATACCTGACATATACTTCTTTCTTTTTCTTAACCAAACCCTCAATTCCCTATACCTACCAGCCTTCCCTTTCACCCTGACATGAATATACTTTCTCTGGATTCTTGTTATCTCATTTCTGAAGGCTTCCCATTTTCCAGCCGTCCCTTTACCTGTGAACATCTGCCTCCAATCAGCCTTTGAAAGGTCTTGCCTAATACCGTCAAAATTGGCCTTTCTCCAATGTAGAACTTTAACTTTTAGATCTGGTCTATCCTTTACCATCACTATTTTAAAACGAATAGAATTATGGTCACTAGCCTTAAAGTGCTCCCCCACTGACACCTCAGTCACCTAACCTGCCTTATTTCCCAAGAGTAGGTCAAGTTTTGCACCTTCTCTAGTAGGTACATCCACATACTGAATCAGAAAATTGTCTTGTACACACTTAAGAAATTCCTCTTCATCTAAACCTTTAACACTATGGCAGTCCCAGTCGATGTTTGGAAAGTTAAAATCCTCTACCATAACTACCCTATTATTCTTACAGATAGCTGAGATCTCCTTACAAGTTTGTTTCTCAATTTCCCTCTGACTATTAGGGAGTCATTGAGTTATACAGCATGGAAACAACACCCATTTGTCAGCATTTGGTCCATATCCCTCTAAACCCCTCTTATTCATGTACCCATCCAGATGCCTTTTAAATGTTGTAATTGTAGCAGCCTCCACGACTTCCGTTGGCAGTTGACTGCATGCATTCACCACCCTCTATGAAAACATTGCCCTTTTAAACCTTTCCCCTCTCACCTTAAACCTGTGCCGTTAGTTTTAGACTCCCATATCCTAAGAAAAAGACCTTGACTGTTCATGCTATCCATGCCCCCCATGATTTTATAAACCTCTATAAGTTTATCCATCAGCCTTCGACACTCCAGGGAAAAATGTCTCAGCCTCTCCATATAGCTCAAACCTTCCAATCCCAATAATATTCTTGTAAATCTTTTCTGAGATCTTTCAAGTTTAACAACATCCTTCCTATCTCGGAGACCAAATTGAACTTTGTATTCTAAAAGTTGTCCAACCAATGTCCTGTATAGCTGTACCATGACCTCCAACTCTGATACTCAATGCACTGACCAATAAAGGAAAGCATACCAAACGCCTTCTTCACTATCCTATCTACCTGCAACTGCACTTCCAAGAAGCTATATGCCTGCACCTCAAGGTCTCTTTGTTCAGTAACTCTCCCTGGGGTCCTACCATTAACTGTATAAGTCCTGCCTTACTAAAATTCAAAACCTTACATTTATCGAAATTAAATTCCATCCGCCACTCCTCAACCCATTGGCCCATCTGATCAAAGTTCCGTTGTACTCTGAGAAAATCTTCTTAACTGTACACTACACCACAATTTTGGTGTAATCTGCAAATTTACTAAACATACCGCTTACATTCATATCCAAATCATTTACATAAATGATGCAAAGTGGTGGACCCAGCACCGATCCTCACGGCACACCACTGGTCACAGGCTTCAGTCTGAAAAGCAACCTTCCACCACCACCACCACTTCAAGCCCATTTTGTATTCCATTGGCTCATCCTGGATTCTAACTGTTCTAATCATGCTAGCTAGTCTACCATGTGGAACCTTATTGAACGCATCACTGAAGTCCATATAGACAATGTCTACCACACTGCCTTCATCAATCTTTTTTGTCATCTCTTTAAAAAACTCAGTTAAGTTAGTGAGACATGATTTCCCACCCACAAAGCAATGTTGACTATCCCTAATCAGTTCTTGCCTTTCCAAATGCATGTAAATCTTGTCCTTCAGAATCACCTCCAACAACTTAGCCACCACTGACATCAGGCTCTATAGTTCCCTGGTTTTTCCTTCCCACCTTTCTTAAATAATGGCACCGCATTAGCCAACTTCTAATCTTCCAGCGCCTCACCACTGGCTGTGACTGATACAAATCTAAGACTATAAGACATAGGAGTGGAAGTAAGGCCATTCAGCCCATCGAGTCCACTCCACCATTTAATCATGGCTGATGGGCATTTCAACTCCACTTACCCTCACTGTCCCCGTAGCCGTTAATTCCTTGTGAGATCAAGAATTTATCAGTTTCTGCCTTGAAGACATTTAATGTCCCAGCCTCCACTGCACTTCGTGGCAATGAATTCCACAGGCCCACCACTCTCTGGCTGAAGAAATGTCTTCTCATTTCTGTTCTAAATTGACCCCCTCTAATTCTAAGGCTGTGCCCACAGGTCCTAGACTCCCCACCTAATGGAAACAACTTCCCTGCATCCACTCTTTCTAGGCCATGCACTATCTTGTAAGTTTCTATTCGATCTCTCCTCAACTTTCTAAATTCTAATGAATACAATCCCAGGATCCTCAGCCGTTCATTGTATGTTAGGCCTACCATTCCAGGGATCATCCACGTGAATCTCTGCTGGACACGCTCCAGTGCCAGTATGTCCTTCCTGAGGTGTGGGGCCCATATCTCAGCAAGGGGCCCAGCAATCTCTTCCCTAGCTTCCCACAAATTTCTGGAGATACACCTACCCAGGTCGTAGGCATCTATTTACCTTTATGCATTTTTAGACTTCCAGCACCTCCTCTTCTGTAATATGGGCTTTTTTCCAAGACATCACCATTTATTTCCCCAAGTTTTCTGGGTTCTATGACCTTCTCCACAGTAAATACTGACACAAAATATTTGTTTAGTGTCTTACCTAACTCCTGTGGTTCCATACATAGATGACCTCACTGATCTTTAAGAGGTTCTATCCTCTCCCTAGTTACTGTTTGTCCTTAAAGTATTTGTAGAATCTCTTTGGGTTCTCCTTAACCTTAATTGCCAAATCTATCTCATGTCCCCTTTATGCCCTCCAAATTTCCCTCTTAAGCACAGGTAGTTCTCCGATGACGCCATAATTGCATCCCATCAAAACCTTGCTTAAGAGAAAATCATTTAAAAGAAATAAAGGGGCCTGTGGGAAAAGTGGGATTGAGGCACACCAACAAAAAAAAATCACTCATGATCGCTCAAAAATCACCCCAAGGTCTAATGCAAAGTATAGCAGAGCCTGAATGAAGTTTGAAACCATATTTATTAATGAAACAAAAGTAAATTTAACACAGTACATTTAAAAAGTGTAAGAAATCTGCTGTCTGTACAGTACTTTCACAGAAAGTTGTTATGTTGGCAGCTGATATCGGCACATGCACAGATCACAGGAATATTGGCGCCTGTGCAAAACGGCGTAGAGATTTCGGCACGCACATCGGCGCATGTGCAGAATGAAGTGTGTGAACCAACCCCAGGGTTGGTTCTAATTTCTAAGTGCCCAATTAAGATCAGTTAAGAATCAACTACATTACATTTACCCCGGTACCCCGGTACCCCGGGGGTTGGTTCATGCGCTTCATTCTGTGCTTGCGTTATTGCCAACAGAGGTAAGTGTTCTCGAAAATACCGTTTCCTAATTCTTCAGCAACATTATAGCCAAATCTTGCTGCCACAACATGCGTTGTCCCATCACCCTTGTACTATTCTTGGGATTCACTGCATTCTATACCTGACATATGTCTCCTTCTCTTTCTTGACCAGAGCCTCAATTTCTCTAGCCATCCAGCATTCCCTACACCTACTAGCCTTGCCCTTCACACTAACAGGAACATACTGTCTCTGGTCTCTCATTATCTCATTTTTGAGGACCCTCCCCCACTTTCCAACCATCCTGAAACCTGTGAACAGCCTTCCCCAATCAACTTTTGAAAGTTCCTGACTAATACAGTCAAGCTTGGCCTTACTCCAATTTAAAACTTTAACTTTTAGGTCAGGTCTATCCTTATCCATAACTATTTTAAAATCAATGGAATTAGGATCACTTGCCCCAAAGTGCTCCCCCACTGACACCTCAGTCAACTGTCCTGCCCTTAATTCCCAAGAGAAGTTCAGGTTTTGCTTCTTCTCCAGTAGGCACATCCACATATCAAATAAGAAAATGTTGTTGAACACACTTAACAAATTCCTCTCTATCACATTCTTTAACACTATGGCAGTCCCAGTCTATGTTTGGAAAGTTAAAATCCCTGCCATTACAACCCTATTATTCATATAGATATCTGAGATTTCCTTACATATTTGTTTCTCAATTTCCCACTGACTGTTGGGGGGGCCTATAATACAATCCAAATAAGATGATCATCTCTTTATTTCTCAATTCCACCCAAAATAACCTCACTGGACGTTCTCCCAGGAACATCCTCCCTAAGTACAGCCGTAATGTTATCCTTAACCAAATATGCCACTCCACCTCCTCTCTTGCCCCCTTTCTATCCTTCCTATACCATCCATACCCAGAACATTAAGCTGCCAATCCTGTCCCTACCTGAGCCACATTTCTGTAATAGCTGTGATACCCCTGTCCCACATTTCCAATCATGCCCTAAATGCCTTACCTGTCAGGCCTCTTGCATTGAAATAAATCCAGTTGAATTTATCAGTCTTATCACATTCACTGCCATGTTCCTGTCTGCCTTGACCATTTAACTCATTTCCCCTTATCTACTGCACCAGCCTCAGAGTTATCTTTTTTCTCACTATTTCATGAGTCTGCTGGAGCACCAGGCGCCAATATATGATTGGGGTACAATATTAACTGAAGGAGATATTAGAACAATTGATGAAAATATTGGTATAAGAAGTACACTTTAAGAAAAACGTTTTTAAAAATGAGAGAAAAGAGTAGATGTTTAGGAAAGAAAATCCATTGCTTCTGGATTAGGCAGCGAAAGACACAGCCAAATGCACTGAAAATTAATAAAGAAATAAAAAGAATTAAGTCATCACTGTGTAATGCTTTAAAATCACAAACCACTTTGATTTTTTTGCAGAGAAAAGCAGAACATTTCCCTGTTTTATAGAGTTGATGATGTTTAATTTTGTTCTTTGTTTGGATTCTATAAATAATGGTGTAATTAGAAGCCAAAAACTGTGTTTTATGACAATAATACCTTTGTTATTACATCGTGTTTTGTGACATTTCCGTGACAAACAATGTAATTATAACAAATACTGTTCAAATTAGGAAATGCACAAGACATATTACAACAAAGGTATTCCTGTCATTGACACACTAATTATAGAGGAATCTGCCAAAAATCTCTATTTGTTTAAGAGATGTAAGTCACTATAACAAGGTGTGACAGGATATATTCAGATGAAGAAATCTCTTTATTTGACAGCATTCCAAAGGCAGCAGCTTGTGGATTCACGAGTTTCATTTATAGAAATTGATATCTGCACAAATTCCAGTGGGTGTATCTCACATAACCATCACCAAATTAACTTGAACAGATTTTCAAAAGATCAGCAAATAAAGAAATCACTCAAAGCTCGGGGATAGATACAAGAAATAACTTTAAGTGGCTTACGGAAGATTGGCTATTGCCCCAAGAGGGCTGGAATGCAAAGGAGAGGAAAATATGTTAAACTATATAAAACACTGGTGACTGATGAGTTCAGTTGGCTCGATGGCCAATATGTAGTTCAGCATATTGCAAACAGCCCAAGTTCCATTCCCCTTCCAGCTGAGGGAGATTTGGGACCTGCTGCCTCAACTTCTCAATATAACCAATTTAACAGATAGAGATTATCTCCAGTCACTCATGGGCAATGGCTAATCTACCTACCCACACAACGCACTAGTCAGACCTAACCTGGACAGTGTTCAGTTCTGGGCACTGTAGCTCAATAAGGATATGATATATTAACATTAGAAATGCCCTACAGATTCTCTGGAATAATACGAGGGTTGACTTTTGAGGCAGGTGACTTTTTTTTATTCATTCATGGGATGTGAGTGTCGCTGGCTAGGTCAGCATTTATTGCCCATTTCTAATTGACCAGGACTGCAATTAAGAGTAAACTACATTACTGTGGCTGTCGAGTTCATATGTAGGCCAGATCAGGTAAGGTTGGCAGATTTTCTTCCCTGAAGGTCATTAGTGAATCAGATGTGTTTTTCCAACAATCGACATGGTCATCATTATACTCTTAATTGCAGGTTTTTAATGAATTCCACCATCCACTGTAGAAGGATTTGAACCTGGATTCCCAGAACATTAGTTAGTTTCTGGATTAACAGTCCAGCGAAAATACCACCAGGCCAATTGAATGCAGAAGATTAAGATGTGACCTAATTGAGCCATTTGATGATTAGTGAAGTTGATATGAGGAAACTATTTTCTTTAATGGGGAGACAAAAGCAACAGCAGCTCTGAATCCTGGAAACACTGGGAAAGTGAAGGCACTGCCGAAATTAATGGCAGATTGTCAGAAGCGTTTATCACTGTTTCCCCATTTTTCACTCTGTTCATCATCTGGCCACTGCTGTGTGCAACATCCAGTGGGAAACATCGTATTTATGATCAGAGAGCAGGGAAGGAGAGACTACAGTGGCAGAGATTGCAGGCAGCGGATTAGCCAGTCATAAAGTTGGAATCAGGTTTCTGCAAAGGGGTTCCAGAGACTGGAATTTGCACCGATATCCCATTTATCTGTATCCCATTTTTTTGCTGACCCACATTAGCTCCCAGTCTGACAGCCACAATTTTAAAAAAAATTCATTTCTGTTTCCAAGTTCCCTTCTCTCTCCTAGTAGCATCACTCCCTCCATCTCTGTAATGCTGTGAGATCTCTAAACTTTTAGCCTCTGATGCATTTCCAATTTCATTAACCACACATCAATAACCTTTCCTTCAGGTGCCAAGGATCCAAGTTCTGGAAATCCTTCCTTAAATCTCTCCACCTCTCTACCTTTCCCCTTATTTAAGACAGTGCTTAAACCCCTTTAACCAAGTTTTTTTGGTAACTTCTAATATCTCTTTATGCGGCTCCAGGTCAAATTTGGTCAGCTAAAGTGCCCTGGAATATTTTTCTACCTTGCAAGGCAGCATACTCAGCCACTTACTATACTCTTTACACACTCTTGACTGGGTGGCCAAATTCAACCCTAATTCCATTTACAAATTATTTGATGACACCACGATAGTGAGTCAGATCTCAAGCAACAACGAGGCAGAATACAAGAAAGAGATAGACAGCTCAGTGGCATGGTGGAAAGACAACAATCTCTCCCTCAATGTCAGCAAAAGGAAGGAACTGGTCATTGACTTCAGGAATTGGAATGGAGGACATGTCCCTGTCTATGTCAATGATGCTGATGTGCAGCTGGTCAAGAGCTTCGGGTTCCTAGGAGTAAATATCACCAACAATCTGTCCTGGTCCACCCATGTCAATGCTACGGTCAAGAAAGAACACCAATGCCTCTAATTCCTCAGAAGGCTAAGGAAATTCAGCATGTCCACAATGACCCTTAACAGTTTTTATGGATGTACCTTAGAAAGCATTCTATCCAGATGCATCACAGCTTGGTATGGCAATTGACTGCATGAAATTAGAGAACTGTGAATGCAGCTCAGTCCATCATGTAAATCAGCCTTCCTTCCATTGACTCCATCTGTACTTCCCTCTGCCTGAGGAAAACATAATCAAATATCCATCCCACCCCAGCTATACTCTTTGCCACCCTCTTTCATTGGGCAGAAGCTCCAAACGTTTGAAAACATTAATCAACAGATTTGAGTCCAGCTTCTTCCCTGCTGTTATTAGACTTTTGGATGGACCTCTCAAACATTAGAGCTGATCTTTCTCTGCACCTCCTCTGTAGTTATAACATTATATTCTGCATTCTGTCCTATTACCTGAAGTACTTATGTAAGGTATGATTTGCCTGGATAGAATGGAATACAATACTTTTCACTGTATCTTGGTACATAGAGGGATGACCTTATACAGGTTTATAAAATCATGAGGGGCATGGATAGGATAAATAGACAAAGTTTTTTTCCTGGGGTTGGGGAGTCCAGAACTAGAGGGCATAGGTTTAGGATGAGAGGGGAAAGATATAAAAGAGACCTAAGGGCAACTTTTTCACACAGAGGGTGGTACGTGTATGGAATGAGCTGCCAGAGGATGTGGTGGAGGCTAGAACAATTGCAACATTTAAGAGGCATTTGAATGGTATATGAATAGGAAGGGTTTGGAAAGATAGGGGCCGGGTGCTGGCAGGTGGGACTAGATTGGGTGGGGATATCTGGTCGGCATGGACGAGTTGGATCGAAGGGTCTGTTTCCATGCTGTACATCTCTATGACTCTATGACTCTATATGACAATAAATCAAATCAATCAGAATTAAAGATGTGGTATAAATCTAGACTTGGACCAATAAATGCAAGAAACATTCAAGTCTTTAAAGTGCCAGACACGGCCATCCCCAACCAGAGAGATTTCCCATCTCCCCTTAACAGAATTCCCTCCTAATAACATCCTGGGGGTCACCATTGTGTCAGGGTGTGAAAGGGTTAATGTTGAAGAACACCTTAAGCACCACCCATTATAATGATATCATTTCAACTTGGTCCGAGAACAGATTTAGAATTTGAGGAGTAAGACCTAGCATTTGAGTCTTCCTCGTAGTCTCTGTAAATTGGACATAGTTGCTCTCCTGCAATAAACTACACTTTTTTTAAAGCTAAATGTACCTTTTTGTTAGACTACCAAGTGGTTTTCATCCACCACATTAGACTAAGCAGGCTTTGTAGATCCCTAACAGGAAAAACAGCTCGGGGAGGTGGCAAGGATTTATTTTGTAACACGGTAGCAAAGGGTGCAGGCCTCACTGAGCCATTTCGTATAAGCTGGCTTGTAGAAGACAATTTCTTCAGCCACAACTTTAAGAGGTTGTTCATTCAAACAGGAGCTGGAAGAACTGATCATTGAAAAACCCCACAGGAGAGAACCTCGTGGCAAGATACCACAAGGTACAAATTCACAATCTCGAAAATTGAGAAGCATTGAATTAAAAAACTTTTCAGACCCAGTAAAGTGAGTGAGTCAAAAACTCCATTACGTTGGAGCACTAGTCACACCAAGACACTTGGCAAAAGTGAGGACTGCAGATGCTGGAGATCACAGTCTAGATTAGAAAAGTGCTGGAAAAGCACAGCAGGTCAGACTGCATCCGAGGAGCAGAAAAATCAACGTTTCGGGCAAAAGCCCTTCATCAACACCAAGACACTTACAGGTCGCATCAGGAACTGATGATGTGTAGGAATGGTTTCAAGTCAAGCTTCAGCCAGCGAGTGCAAGAACATCAGAGGATCTGTGAGGAAAGTTAAAATCCCTGATGGGCAAGAGGAATACTTTTAAAAAAAGGTGCCGGTTACAATCCAGGAAAATAAGAAGTAAGCAATGTGTTTACAAGCCAGAAATTGCTGAAGGGTCACTGGATCTGAAACATTAACTCTGCTTTTCTCTCCACATATGATGCCAGACCTGCTGAATTTCTCCAGCAATTTCTGTTCTTATTTCAGATTTCCAGCATCCACCTTTTTTTTTGGTTAAGTTTAATTTACTTACAGCTCAGGTCAAGCATCACCTGCACAGCTAATGGACACCACAAGACACAGCGACAATAAGGGAAATCAAAAGACAGAGCAGCAATTTAAAATGAGATCGTACACCCAGGTGAGATGCAAAACCAGAATTAATGTGATAAAGGCACAATTTAAAAGCCTAAACAGTCAGGGGGATCTAAGATGGCGACGATCTGAGAAGATCACACTGCAGAGCTTCACATCGCAGCAGGAGCAGGACGGTCCTTTAACCCACCCAACCCAGGTCATCAGGATTTCTTGGGGCATTGGAAAGATTGTGGAGCCCCAAGAAACATTTAAAAATTGACTTACCTGTATTTTCAGCTGTCCAGAAATACCTAAAAAGGGAGGAGGAGCATCTGAGGCCAGGCCTGCAGCTCAGCCTGCAGCAGCCTCGGAGCCGTTTACTCTCCAGGACCTGGTGAAACAGCTCTCGAAATCTTGCGAGATGTTGGGGAAACAGATTGAAGAAGAGCTGGCTCCAATCTCTTTCATGCTGCAGAAGCATGAGCAGCAGCTGGGAGACCTAGAGAAGAGGACGGATGAGGTGGAGTACAGGGTCATAGTGGTGGAAGCTGATGCCAGTTCATTCAAGGAAGAGATCCAAGCCCTGAAGACGCAGGTTTGTAATTTGGGGGACCAAGTGGAGTCCTCTCCTGGTGCGGTTCCATCATTACCGGGATAAGGAGAGAGTCATGGAGGCTCCCAGACTCCAGGGGAAGGATCCATAGGCCCTAATTTATGAGGGGTCTAAGATCATGTTTTTTCAGGACTTTTCAGTGGCAGTGATCCAGAAATGAAAATCATATGATGATGTCAAAAGAAGACTGAAGGAGCTTGGGATTCAGTACTCCCTGAGATATCCGGCAGTGCTTCAGATCACCTTAGATGGATCCATGCATCTCTTTGACACATCGGAGAAGGCAAGAGACTTTGTGGACAATCTAACCTAATTTAAACAATTGTAGTATGTATAAATATTGTTGCTAGAGTATGAGTTTATCATTCTGCAAAAGAAATGGAGGAAATCCGGTTGTAGCGTTGTTTTTCCCTTTTTTTTCCTCTACTGATGATAATATGGTTCAAACTATGTCTGGCGGTGGTTAAGATGTACATTTTAAATTTCTAAGTTAGGACATACCAAAGGATGGGTTGGGTATTTATTCCCTTTTTTTTTATAAAAAATGTTTTTTTATTCATATTGACATTCTATGGGGTGTTTATTCTTTTTAGTTTGTGCTTGTGATGCGGCTCTAGCTGGGAGAAGTGAAGGTGGTTGAGATGGTTAGATGCCTATTTATGGGCAGTTCGGGACGGGTAGTTGCCCCCTCCGGCCAGTGGGTGAGTTCCCCATCCCAGCGCTATTGGTGCTTTATATGTTGGTTTGTTTTCTTGTTTTTGTTGCTTTTTATTTTTAATAATTTTGTATGTTTGTTAAATGTATTAGTTTTAGTTTACGTAGTTTTTATATTTGGTGGACCATGCGACACTAAGGCTCAGCAATTTGTGGTTTTGGTTCCTCCTCTCTGGAATTAAAATGTGGCTAATGATTTGATTAAATGGTGTACCTGGAATATCAAGGGAAGTCACTCACCAATTAAGAGGAAGAAGGTACTCTTGAGTCTTAGAAAGGAGAAGGTGGATATTACTTTGTTACAGGAGACACATTTGGATGACAAGGAGCATCTGAAATTACAGCAGAATGGCTTTGACCGAGTTTATTTTTCATCATTTAATACCAGAAGTAGGGGAATGGCTATATTGGTAAGGAAAAATCTCCCATTTAAATTGTTGGAATGTGTTAAAGACACATACGGGAGATTTGTAATTCTTAAAGCCTTGATAAATGGGGAAGAATATGGCATTTTAAATGTTTATTGTCCCCCAGCTCATCCTCTTAAATTCTTGGTAGATGCTGTTTCTAAACTGATAAGTCTCAAGTCTCGGCACATCATTATAAGGGGAGATTTTAAGTGTCTCATGGACCCCACAGTAGACAGGTTGCCTGAAGGTCCCTCGATACCCTCTGCACAAACTAAACAGTTATTGGGTTTGTGTGGGGAATTAGGATTGGTGGACGTCTGAAGGTGTCTCCACCCTACAGGTAGGGATTTCACGTTTTTCTCCAATCCGCACAGATGTCACACGAGGATTGATTTTTTTCTGACCCCTGCGGTAACCCTGGATCTGGTGGCATCCTGTGCGATTGGTAATAGTGCCATCTCTGATCATGCTCCAGTGTACCTCATGGTTAAAATTAAGGATGTTACAGTGGATTCAAGGTACTGGCAAATGGACCCCTTTATTCTCATGGACAGCAAGTTTGTGGAGTATTTCTCTAGGGAATTTCGGGCATTCCTAGACAACAACATAGGCTCGGTTGATAGCTCATCTGTTCTCTGGGAGACTGCCAAAGCTTATGCCAGAGGGTTAGTTATTTCATATTCCACAAGTAGGAAGCGGCAGAAGGGTGAGCAGCGACGTCTCCTTGAAGCTCGGTTGAAGGCAGCTGAGAAGGCCTATTTTGACAGACCCTCGTTGGTCAAACTACAGAGGGTTACGGCACTGCGGTCTGCACTAAATTCCGTGCTCACGCAGACGGCAAAGAAGGAGCTGGCTTTTGCAAAGCAAAGGTTATACGAGCATGGTGACAGGCCAGGCAAATACTTAGCATTCCTTGCCAGAAAGAGAAGTGCCCCACAAACCATTACAGTGATTAGGGAACGGTCTGGGAACCTAACATGTGAATCTAAAAAGATTAATGTGGCGTTCCAGGAATTCTACTCTAAGTTATATCAGTCTGAGAATTGTGAGAAGGGGCAGGCCAAAACGGAATCCTTTTTTAGAGATCTGAAGCTCTCAGGTGTGACTCCCGAACAACAGTCCTTTCTCAATGCCCCATTATCAGAGCAAGAAGTGCAGGAAGCTGTAAGGCAGCTTCAGAGTGGAAAGGCGCCCGGTCCTGATGGACTTCCCAGTGAATTCTATAAGGAATTTATAAGTATACTGTCAGGCCCGATGCTGAATATGTTTAATGATTCATACAGTCATGTTTGTCTCCCACCATCTCTGAGAGAGGCCAAACTTTCACTAATGCTGAAAAAAGGGAAGGATCTGGAAGACTGTGCTTCATACAGGCCCATCTCACTCTTAAATGTGGACTTTAAGATCCTCTCTAAGGCTCTTGCATTAAGGCTGGAGACTGTGTTACCCTCTATTATTAAAGAGGATCAGACGGGCTTCATAAAGGGTCGCAGATCCTCCAATAACGTTAGGAGGCTGCTTAGCGTAATTCAAGCATGCCAACAGCAGTCAATACAGGGATTGGTGATTTCTTTAGATGCAGAGAAGGCATTTGACCGAGTTGAGTGGCCGTACCTTTTCTATACTCTAGACCGGTTTGGTCTGGGCGAAGTTTTCATTACCAACGGGGTACGATCAAGCTATTTTAATATTTTTAGGTGCAACCGGCAGGGCTGTCCCCTTTCACCGTTACTTTTTACGTTGGTGATTGAACCGTTGGCAGAGGCCATTCGTGGGGATCTCAATATATCAGCTCCAGAAGTCGGGGCAAAATTACATAAGATCTTGCTGTATGCAGATGATGTTCTAATTTTCTTGACAAATCCAGCAGTCTCAGTGCCTTGCCTGATACAATGCATTCACGTGTTTGGCGCTTTTTCAGGGTATAAGATTAATTTTGCTAAATCAGAGGCTATGCCTATGGGTGGTCTTACAAAAGAGTTGGCTCTTCAGAGTGACTATAGATTCCCATTTAGGTGGTCACAGGGGGGGTTTTGTGTATTTGGGCATATTCATTACTCCACTTCTGGATTGGCTGTTCAAAGCCAATTTTACTCAATTATTTTAAAAAATTAAACAAGATCTCCAAAGATGGGAGGCACTTCCAGTCTCATGGTTGGGTCGGATAGTGCTTATTAAGATGAATATTCTCCCTTGCTTGCTATACCCTATACGGATGCTCCCTCTGATTTTCAATAAACAAACACTCAGGAGACTGAACAGTTGGTTCAGCTCCTTTATCTGGCACCATAAACGGCCCCTCATTAAATTAGCTAAACTGTAGTTGCCTCGCAGATTGGGGGGAGTAGACATTTCGGACATTAAAAATTACCATTTAAGCTCGCTCTTGACTTACGTAAGTGATTGGGTTTGTGGGGACCCTCTTTCAATATGGCTAGATATCGAAGTCTCCCAGGCAAGGTGCCCCCTTACCAGTTTGCTGTTTTTGGACAAGGTAAGGACAGTTAGGGAATATTGCCATAACCTAATAGTCATCAATACTGTTAAAGCAGTGAGGACAATTTGGCAGAAGGAAGGTAATATTGGCAAAACATCTTTGTTTACACCTTTAGTGGATATGCCAAGTTTTCAACCAGGTATGATAGATTCAGGATTTAAATGTTGGGCAGCTAGGGGTATATCTTGCATGGGTGATTTATTTGAGGGAGATGTAATGATATCCTTCGATCAGTTAGTACGAAAGTATGAGTTACCTAATAGAGACCGCTTTCGTTTTTTTCAAGTTTGGGATTTTATTCAAAAAAAGACCACACTTTTGACTGATCCCTACAAATCTGACATAGAAAGAGGGGTACTAAGGGCTAAGAGTACACTCTCTGTCAGTATCAATATCACGAATTGGGGGGGTGCCACCTCAGATGAGTCTGATCGACTCTGCAAGATGTGGGAAAGAGAGCTAGGTGTTGAAGTTTCTTCAGAGGCATGGGAGGATATTTGGGAGAATGCAAGGAAGATATCAATTTGCAATCGGACCCATGCTTTACAGTTGAAGATTCTCCACAAGGTCCACTTAGCCCCAGACCGTTTGTTAAAATTTAAACCAGGGGTATCTTCAGATGTCCCAAGTGCAAGGTCTGCACAGGCACTCTTACCTATTGTCTTTGGTCTTGTGACAGGCTTCAAACAAATTGGAGTGCTGTGGTGGGTGCAATGGAGAGGATTTTAGGTGTAGGGTTGGAGAGGGACCCTAATTCGCTCCTTTTGGGCCTACCTATTGTATTTCCTACAGACTCGCATAAGAAAAAACTTTTCAATATTCTTACATTCTGTGCAAGACAGAATATCTTGCTAGGTTGGATATCTGAAAACCCCCCAGGCCTGTCGGGTTGGCGGAAGATTGTTATGGAGCATATTCCCCTGGATTTTCTCACAAATATGGTACACCACAAAACTGAGAATTTTTACAAGACATGGCAACCCTTTTTGAAATACCTGGACACAGATTTATCTGCCACACTAACAAGGGCTTTTAAAAAGCCGCAACAATTGTGTTTCATGAGTCCAATATCCAGGAAGGAGGAACTGTGAATGTAGGAGTGTTTTGTTTGGCTGGGCTGAGTTATTACTATTTATTTGTTTGCTGTTAGGTATTTATTTAGTTAGTTAAATAGCTAGTTTAGGTTTTTTTTAATTTTATACTTCTCTATATATGTTTATACATTCGTATAGGAGGGTGGGTTGGGGAATGTTTTTAATTATTTGGGTTTAGTTTTGTACTATTTTTGCACTGTTTTGAATTGCATTGTTTTGTATTTGTTGTAATATTTAAAAAATTATCTTTTCTTAATAAAAATATATAATAAACAGAAAGCCTAGACAAATTCTAACAGAAGAAGAAAGCTAGATGACTATTAAGGCTACTGAACAGGTGTGAAATCTGTTGCTTAAACTGCAGTAAAGGTAGGGAACATTCATTTCAACTGCACACAGCAGGATGTATTTAGGGAAAAAAAAAATGTGGAAGAAAAAGGGATTATTATTGAGAGCCGCAGACAGTTGAAATCAAATAGGAAAACCTAAGGAATGGGATTAACTTATAGAGTCACATCTAATTAGGTTCATTCAGTAAAACCATGAAGGAAACAGAAATCATGCTGCAATTAGCATTTAGGAATCCCCCACTTTACTTACAAAGACAGCAATCCACCTTTTTGTTTACTAAAAAAGTACAGGAGAAGTTTCCAGTCTAGCAGCACATTACCACAGTATCACTGTGCTGTAAAATTAAAAGCCTTTAAAGAAAGGGAAATAAAGAATCACACTCACAAGGCCGCAGAAAAAAGACTGCAGGAAGATTTAATTACAGAAATAAGCCAATTAAAGCACAATCTCAGAGAAAATAATTCTTAAGACACAGAATAACTTCCAAACTATATATTAAATCAGAAAATAAATCAATTAATATACTTTAGCATTTTTTGGGTATTTAGCTGATAATGTTGTAACTCATTAAGCTGTAAAAGAAGCAAGCAACACTTCTGAATGCCTTTAGCAATTAATTTAACTTTTGGAAAAATAAAATTATTGAAAGAGTAAGATTTCATCGAAGAATTCTGCGTCCAATGAAATCCACTGACAGTTTCATTAATGATCATCACAGATTAGTGGGAAAATCTAAACACAGGGATTTAAAATCAGAATTCATAAAGGAGAATTGTTCAGGTTGCTGGTGATTTCTCTCAGATTAATTATAGTCAACAGAAGGTGTGAAGCCAGAGAAAGCCATAGTAAGTGAAGCAGAAGTCCGGAGGCAGCCCAGATCAATCCTGAAAGGAGACAATCAGCCCTTCCACAGGGGATCAGTGCAACCCATCCAGTTCTTAACATACAAACATAGAAAGTCAGTACAGCAAGTAAAACAGACACTAGATATTAACAGACATTGTCACTGCGATGAAGCAAGGAAATCTCACAGGCACAACCTGTGTCCAGCTTTTAAAAAGACATGCTTTCTCTGTGAAACAATGGGTCACATTCCTAATATGTGCCAAAGTAGGACACAGTCACAGAAAAACAAGAGATCAAATAGCTGTTGTCACAAAGAGTTCACGAGATAGAACAGGCTACATTAGAAGAAAAGCCAAAATATTCCAAAGGGATATCAGTGCTCCAGACCTAACTTTCTGAGAAGAGAATATTTATGTCAATGTGCACTTGAGCTTACACGACTTCAAGAATTTTCACTCGAGCATGAAAGCATATTTTGACCTGACTCTTCCTCAAATGGTATGAAGAAGTCAAACTGTTTAATGTCAAGGAACCTTTGGTCAAGGAACAGTCAGTCATGGAAAAACAAGTCAAAGAACATTTGGATACTCAACAAGCTGTTGTTCAATGACTGGTCAAAGATTTCATAGGCTGCCTTAACTCATAGCAGAACTCAAAGAGGAGAGATTAACTCTTCTGGCAAAAGAAATTTGCTTTCTTCTGTCAGCAAGATCAAAATCTGTGATCATACTGAATCAGCAGAAATGTTTTCCACTGCTTTCACCACTGAAGAGACATTTCCAAAGGTTGAATCTTATGTTTCTTTGGCTGTCAGTTTGTCTAGGTTTTCAGTGGGATTCAATAGGCTGTGAGGCCGAGTGAGATCTCATTGTATCTCACCAGACTTGACTCATTAACTACCTACATTGCTCATGTGGTGCTTTCTTGACTCTAGCACCATCCTAATACTCACCATTCCTGGTAGGACTTGCCAATCACTGGATATCAGTTGAAAGATCAGCACTCCTGGCACCTGTAGCATCATGAAAATGCTTCTGTGTGCCAAGACAAGTGTTGATAATCTGGCTTTGCCCATCACCAGCAACATAATGGCACAGCAGTCACCATGGTCCTAGCATCTAGCTGGCATTGTTGACCCTCTTTGGTTCTTATAACCTCATTATCTTAATCACAAGGTCATGTAGTCCTTAACTACACCTCCCTGGTAATCATTCTCCTTAGGTTACTGCTACTCTGTTCCCAGTGCCCACTGAAGACCCTGATCTGGTCATTTTGCATAGAGAAACATCATTTTGTAGAAGATGAACATTGTGCACAGGTAAGCAATCAGACTGTCCCATAGCTGAGCTTTTATTTACGGGCAGAAAAACTGGATACAAGCAAAACAAATAGAACACAAAGCAAATACTGGTGAACACAAGTAGCAGAAGTGTTGTGGGAAGGTCTTTGGTTGACTGTGGCCATAACTGAGAAAGATTTAAGGTAGGCATGGAAAATAATAAAGGTGGACCAGAGATAAAGGATTTGCATTGGAGAGAGATCAATTTTGATATGATAAGACAGGATCTGGCCAAGGGGGACTGGAAGTGGCTACTTAGAGTCATCGAGATGTACAGTACGGAAACAGACCCTTCAATCCAATTCATCAATGCTGATCAGATATCCCAACCTAATCTAGTCCAATCTGCCATTGATAGAAAGGTTACGAAATAGAATAGATTTAACTTAGAGTCATAGAGATGGACAGCATGGACACAGACCCTTTGGTCCAACCCGTCCATGCCGACCAGATATCCCAACCCAATCTAGTCCCACCTGCCAGCACCCAGCCCATATCCCTCCAAACCCTTCCTATTCATATACCCATCCAGATGCCTTTTAAATGTTGTAATTGTACCAGCCTCCACCACTTCCTCTGGCAGCTTATTCCATGCACGCACCACCCTCTGTGTGAAAAAGTTGCCCCTTAGGTCTCTTTTATATCTTTCCCCTCTCACCTTAAACCTATGCCCTCTAGTTCTGGAGTCCCCCACCCCAGGGAAAAGACTTTGTCTATTAATCCTATCCATGCCCCTCATGATTGCATAAACCTCTATTGTTGGCAAATCTGAATCAGTGCAGTGGGAACCTTTCCAAAAAAGAAATAGTGAGAGTGCAGGACTAATGCGTTCCTGTAAAAGTGAAGCATGGGACCAAAAGTTCCAGGGAAGCCTGGATATTGAGGAATGTACAGAACTGGATTAGGATCAAAAGGGAATCTTCCGGAAGATACTGACAGCTTAGAACATCAGAAGTTGTAGCAGCATAAAGAAAGTGCAGGGGGTTTACTTAGTAAGTAAATTAAGAATGTGAAGAGGGTATGTTGTAAGTATATTCGGAGCAAACAGACAACTAGGAAAGAATCAGCCCCATTAGGGATTTAAGTGACAAACTGAGTGGGATCCAGGGCAATTTGGCAAATTGGATTTTAAACTGGCTTAATGGCAGGAGATAGAGGGCAATGATCGAAAGTTACTTTTGCAACTGGAGGCCTGCGTCCAGTGGCATACCACAGGGTTCGGTGCTGCGTCCTTTGTTATGTGCTGTGTGCGTTAATGCACAAGATATGATCAGTAAATTTGCAGATGATGTGAAAATTAGCGTTGTGGTAAATAGCAAGAAGGAAAGCCTTAGAGTACAGGATGATATAGACAAGCTTATCAGATGAGCAGAACTCTGGCAAATGGAATTTAATTTTGAAAAGTGTGACTTGTTGCATTTTTGGACGATTAACGAGACAAGGGAGTACACAATCGGTGTTAGGATTAGAGGGAATTTGGTGTGTATCTCCACAGGTTTCTTGAAAGCAATAGTAGCGGTGGACAGGTGGTTAAGAAAACATGGGATACCTGTCTTTAATAGTTGAGGCACTGAATACAAGATCAGGGAGATTATAATGCAGCTGTGTAAGACGTTAAGTGACAGCTGGATCACTGTGCAGTTCGGCGTCACCACGCTTATAGGAAGGCTGGGGGCGCAGCAGAAAGGAGATTCACCAGGATGTTGTCTGGGCTGGAGAGATTCAGCAATGAAGAGAAACTACATAAGCTGTGTAGACAATAAGACTATAAGATATAGGAACAGAATTAGGCCATTTGGCCCACTGAGCCTGATTCGCCATTCGATTAAGGCTGATATGTTTTTCAAACCCATTCTCCTGCCTTCTCCCCGTGGCCTTTGATCCCCTTTCTAATCAAGAACTGACCTCATCAAGAGTCTTAAATATAGTCAATGACTTCACCTCCACAGCCCTCAGTGGCAATGAGTTCCACAGATTCACCATCATCTACCTAAAGAAATTCTTCCTCATTTCAGTTCTAAAGGTTCATCCTTTCACTTTGACACCGTGCCAAGTTTCCTAGTCTTTATCGAGGCCTCTCAGTATTGTCTCAGATACCCCCTCATCCTTCTAAATTCCATCAACTACAAACCCAGAGTCCTCAATGGTTCCTCCCAGAGCAGTGCGAGGGGGAGCGAGTCCCAGAACAGCACAAGGGGAAGTGAGTCTCGGAGCAGTGCAAGGGGACCAAGTCCCAGAGCAGTACGAGGGATAGCAGGACCCAGAGCAGCATGGGGGCAAGCAAGTCCTGGAGCAGCACGAGGACAAGCGAGTCCCAGAGCAGCGGGAGGGGAAATGAGTCCCGGAGCAGCGCAAAGGGAAGCGAGTCAATGTTGCCTCATATCATACATTAGCCATAAATTGGTATGCTTATTGAGATGTATCAACATTAGCCATAAATTGGTATGCTTATTGAGATGTATCAAAGTTCAAAAAGCAGGAACACGGTGGTTAGCACTGCTGCCTCACAGCGCCTGAGACCCAGGTTCAATTCCCGTCTCAGGCGACTGACTGTGTGGAGTTTGCACATTCTCCCCGTGTCTGCATGGGTTTCCTCCGGGTGCTCCGGTTTCCTCCCACAGTCCAAAGATGTGCAGGTCAGGTGAATTGGTCATGCTAAATTGCCCATAGTGTTAGGTGAAGAGGTAAATGTAGGGGCATGGGTGGGTTGCGCTTCGGCGGGTCGGTGTCGACTTGTTGGGCCGAAGGGCCTGTTTCCACACTGTAATGTAATCTAAAAAAAAATGTGGATTAACACAGCAAAACTGGTAAACTGAGCAACAGAACGTACGTTGCATATCATCAATGTCACCGCTGCAGACGAATTTGTGTTTGGAAATCAAAAATTGGGCGGGACAGTGGCTCAGTGTTTAGCACTGCTGCCTCACAGCACCAGGGTCCTGGGTTTGATTCCCGCCTGTCTGTGTGGAGTTTGCACATTCTCCCCGTATCTGTATGGGTTTCCTCCGGGTGCTCCGGTTTCCTCCCACAATCCAAAGATGTGCAGGTCAGATGAATTAGCCATGCTCAATTGCCCACAGTGTTAGGTGTGTTAGTCAGGGGTAAATATAGGGTAGGGGAATGGGTCTGGGTGGGCTTGTCTTCGGAGGGGCGGTGTGGACTTGTTGGGCCGATGGGCCTGTTTCCACACTGTAAAAAAAAATGTTGACTGGTCTCTTGTTTATATGCAAGCATTGAGCTTGCATTCTGGCCAACTGATATAGTGAGCAACAGAACCTGATGTATTCACAACAAAACTGGAGATTCATATGTGCCATACTGCTGCCCATAGTGTATTGGTTCACAAGGCCTTGCCTCAGATAAACCTTAGGTGGTGCAAATAGATTATTTTGGAAAAAAGGCAGCTTCACAAATCATCAGAAAACAATGAACTGGGAATATAAACCTTTAAAATAAGGATAGAGATGTTGCTGGCAAGATCATCATCTATTTCCCATCTCTAATTATTCTTAAGAAAGTTGTAGAAGTTGCCTTTTTTGATCTGCAACAATCCATGTGATATAATTCCATGCAAAGGGCAATAAATGGGAGTGAGGAGGTTGGGATCCAGTATTTTACTCCATGAAACCGAAGAAATGGCAATATAGATTCAGGTCAGGATGGTGAGTGACATGGAAAAGAACTTGTAGGTGATTGTTATGCCCTTTACCTTGACTGCTACTGCTGGCATCTTGTATCTGCCATGTGTCTCAGTATGTGGTACAGAGTTTGTGCTGTTTAAGGTAGTTTGCTACCATCCTACTTTATCCATTATCCATATATAGACCAGACTAGTCTAAATATGACTGGTAGAGGATAGTCATAAGTGGAACCTGTTTTAATTAATATGCTGCTTTCTGGAGATCCAAGG
The DNA here is from genome assembly GCF_004010195.1 of Chiloscyllium plagiosum. Taxonomy (NCBI): domain Eukaryota; kingdom Metazoa; phylum Chordata; class Chondrichthyes; order Orectolobiformes; family Hemiscylliidae; genus Chiloscyllium; species Chiloscyllium plagiosum. The sequence goes on from NC_057736.1 coordinate 16,444,543, forward strand.
TGGCAGTGGTCTGAGTTGTCTGCTATGCTGGGCTCTGTGCCATACCCCCTGGCAAGGTGGACCTTTACCCCCCTCGTTAACCACCCCAGGAGAAAAAATTGCTAATATAAACTTACTGAACATACGGCGCTGCTAAAATTGTGGTTTGACTGCTTGAAGACCAGAATGAAAGCAAATAAAGGAAAGGGACCTAAAGGAGTGCAGCAGGCAGGGCACCCCCCTCCTGCATCAGGAGTGCCTGCAGCTATTGCTCAAACTCCCTGGGCAGCCCCTTTGGATTTAATGGGGCAGCAGCAGTTATTCACGGAGTTTGGCAAAGCATGAGTAGGAAGTTCAAATGTCAGACTGAAGAGTAGAGGCAGTGGAGCAGAGGACTGCGGCATCGGAGACCATGGCAGAGGTCTCGGAGGGGAAGGATCCGAACGCTGGAAGACCAGGTTCGGGTCCTTCAGGAGCAAATGGATGACCAGGAAAGCAAAAGTAGAAAAAAGATCTTACGGCTCTTGGGTCTTCCGGAACGCAAGGAAGGCGAAGACCTTGTTGGTTTCCAGGAGAAGTGGCTCCCAACGTTCGTAGGGCTGGAGTTGGAGTTGGGCCTGTTGAGTGTGGAGCAGGCCCACCGGATCACAACTGCAGGTCCACACCGGAACCGCACCCTCGCAGTTTCCCGTGCGACTCCTGCTTTATAAATGATTTCAATGTGAGCATAAGAGGTACAGTTAGTAAGTTTGCAGATGACAATAAAATTGGAGGAGTCGTGGACAGCCAAGAGGGTTACCTCAGATTACAACAGGATCTTGATCAGATGAGCCAATGGGCTGAGAACTGGCAAATGGAGTTTAATTTAGATAAATGCGAGGTGCTGCATTTTGGGAAAGCAAATCTTAGCAGGACTTATACACTTAATGGTAAAGTCTGAGAGAGTGCTGCTAAACAAAGAGACTTTGGACTAGAGGTTCATAGCTCCTTGAAAGTGGAGTCACAGGTAGATAGAATATTGAAGACGACTTTTGGCATGCTTTCTTTAATGGTCAGAGTATCGTGTACAGGAGTTGGGAGGTCATGTTGAGGTTGTACAGGATATTGATTAGGCCACTTTTGGAATATTGCACGCAATTCTGGTGTCCTTCCTATCAGAAGGATGTTGTGAAACTTGAAAAAATGATTTACAAGGATGTTGCCAGGGTTGGAGGATTTGAGCTATAAGGAGAGGTTGAATAGGCTGGGGCTGTTTTCCCTGGAGCAACAGAGGCTGAGGGGTGACATTATAGAGGTTTATAAAATTGTGAGGGGCATGGATAGGATAAATAGGCAAGATCTTTTCCCTGGGGTGGGGGAATTCAGAACTAAAGGTGTAGGTTTAGGGTGAGAGGGGAAAGATATAAAAGAGACCTTTTTCATGCAGAGGGTGGTACAATTGCAACATTTAAAAGGCATCTGGATGGATATATGAATATGAAGGGTTTGGAGGGATGTGGGACGGGTGCTGGCAGGTGGGACTAGATTGGGTTGGGATATTTGGTCGGCATGGATGGTTTGGACCAAAAGATCTGTTTCCATGCTGCACATCTCTGACTGTATGTGTCCCAGAGCAGCGCGAGGGGAAGAGAGGCCCGGAGCAGCGCGAGGGGAAGAGAGTCCCGGAGCAGCGCGAGGGGAAGAGAGTCCCGGAGTAGCACGAGGGAAAGTTAGTCCTGGAGCAACGTGAGTGGGAACAAATCCCAGAACAGCAAAAGGGGTTTCAGAGCAGCATGAGGAGAAGGGCAACCCAGAACAGTGCGAGGGGAAGCAAGTCCCAGAGCAGCACAAGGGGAAGCGAGTCCAGGAGCAGCACGAGGGGAAGCGAGTCCCGGAGCAGCGTGAGGGGAAGCGAGTCCCGGAGCAGCGTGAGGGGAAGCGAGTCCCGGAGCAGCGTGAGGGGAAGCGAGTCCCGGAGCAGCGTGAGGGGAAGTGAATCCTGGAGCAGCGTGAGGGGAAGTGAGGCCCAGAGCAGCGTGAGGGGAAGCGAGTCCCGGAGCAGCATGAGGGGAAGTGAATCTTGGAGCAGCGCGAGGGGAAGTGAGGCCCAGAGCAGCGCGAGGGAAGTGAGTCCTGGAGCAGTGCGAGAGGAAGTGAATCCCGGGGCAGCGCGAGGGGAAGTGAGTCCCGGGGCAGCGCGAGGGGAAGTGAGACCTGGTGCAGCGCGAAGGGAAATGAGTCCCAGAGTAGTGTGAAGGGGATGTGAGTCTTGGTGCAGCACGAGAGGAAGTGAGTCCCGGAGCAGTGCGAGGGGAAGTGAGTCCCAGAGTAGTGCGAAGGGGATGTGTGTCCCGGTGCAGTGCGAGGGGAAGTGAATCCCTGTGCAGCGCGAGGGGAAGTGAGTCCTGGAGCAGTGCGATGGGAAGTGAGTCCCGGTGCAGCGCGAGGGGAAGTGAGTCCTGGTGCAGCGCGAGGGTAAGTGAGTCCCGGTGCAGAGTGAAGTGAAGTGAGTCCTGGTGCAGCGCGAGGGGAAGTGAGTCCTGGTGCAGCGCACGGGGAAGTGAGTCCCGGAGCAGTACGAGGGTAATTGAGTCCTGGTGCACCGCGAGGGCAAGTGAGTCCTGGAGCAGCGTGACGGGAAGTGAGTCCCGGTGCAGCGTGAGGGGAAGTAAGTCCCGGTGCAGCGTGAGGGGAAGTAAGTCCTGGTGCAGCGCGAAGACGATGTGAGTCATGATGCAGCGCGAGAGGAAGTGAGTCCTGGTGCAGCGTGACGGCAAGTGAGTCCCAGAGCAATGCGAGGGGAAGTGAGTCCCGGAACAGCGCAAGGGGAAGTGAGTCTCGGAACAGCGCGAGGGGAGGTGAGTCCCAGAGCAGTGCGAGGGGAATTGAGTCCCGGAACAGCACGAGGGGAAGTGAATCCTGGTGCAGCGCGAGGGGAAATGTGTCCCAAAGCAGCACAAGGGGAAGTGAGTCCTGGAGCAGTGCGAGGGGAAGTGATTCCTGGTGCAGTGTGAGGGAAAGTGTGTGCTGGAGCAGGGCGAAGGGTAGTGAGTCCTGGGGCAGTGTGAGGGGAAGTGAGACCAGGGGCAGTGTGAGGGGAAGTGAGTCCTGGAGCAGCACGA
>NC_057736.1:16448708-16453304 GCF_004010195.1 Chiloscyllium plagiosum
TGAGTCCCGGAGCAGCGCGAGGGGAAGTGATTCCCGGAGTAGGGCGAAGGGGAAGTGAGACCTGGTACAGCACGAGGGGAATTGAGTCCTAGTGCAGCGCAAAGAGAAGTGAGTCCGAGAGCACCCGAGGGGAAGTGATTCCCAGAGCAGCGCGAGGGGAGATGAGTCTTCGTGCAGCACGAGGGGAAGTGAGTCCCGGTGCAGTGCGAGGGGAAGTGAGTCCTGGAGCAGCACGAGGGGAAGTGAGTCCTGGAGCAGTGCGAGGGGCATTGAGTCCTGGAGCAGCACAAGGGGAAGTGTGTCCCGAAGCAGCGCGAGGGGAAGTGTGTCCCGAAGCAGCGCGAGGGGAATTGAGCCCCAGTACAGCGCAAAGGAAAGTGAGCCTGAGAGCACCCGAGGGGAAGTGATTCCCAGAGTTGGGCGAAGGGGATGTGAGTCCCGGTGCAGCGCGAGGGGAAGTGAGACCTGGTGCAGCGTGAGAGGAAGTGAATCTCGGAGCAGTGCGAGGGGAAGTGAATCCCAGTGCAGCATGAGGGGAAGTGAGTCCCGGAGCAGCGCGAGGGGAAGTGATTCCCGGAGTAGGGCGAAGGGGAAGTGAGACCTGGTACAGCACGAGGGGAATTGAGTCCTAGTGCAGCGCAAAGAGAAGTGAGTCCGAGAGCACCCGAGGGGAAGTGATTCCCAGAGCAGCACGAGGGGAGATGAGTCTTCGTGCAGCACGAGGGGAAGTGAGTCCCGGTGCAGCGCGAGGGGAAGTGAGTCCTGGTGCAGCGTGAGGGGAAGTGAGTCTCGGTGCAGCGCGCAGGGAAGTGAGACCTGGTGCAGCATGAGGGGAAGTGAGTCCCGGTGCAGCGCGTGGGGAAGTGAGTCCGGGAGCAGTGCGAGGGGAAGTGAGTCCCAGAGCAGCGCGAGGGGAAGTGAGTCCCGGTGCAGTGGGAAGGGGATATGAGTCCCGGTGCAGCGGGAAGGGGATATGAGTCCGGGTGCAGCGCAAGGGGAAGTGAGTCCTGGTGCAGCGCGAGGGGAAGTGAGTCCCAGTGCAGCGCAAGGGGAAGTGAGTCCTGGTGCAGCGCGAGGGGAAGTGAGTCCCGGAGCAGTGCAAAGGGGAAGTGAGTCCTGGTGCAGCGCGAGGGGAAGTGAGTCCTGGTGCAACGCGAGGGGAAGTGAGTCCTGGTGCAGCGTGAGGGGAAGTGAGTCCCAGAGCAATGCGAGGGGAAGTGAGTCCCGGAACAGCGCAAGGGGAAGTGAGTCTCGGAACAGCGCGAGGGGAGGTGAGTCCCAGAGCAGTGCGAGGGGAAGTGAGTCCCGGAACAGCGCGAGGGGAAGTGAGTCTCGGAACAGCGCGAGGGGAGGTGAGTCCCAGAGCAGTGCGAGGGGAAGTGAGTCCCAGAGCAGTGCGAGGGGAAGTGGGTCCTGGTGCAGCGCGAGGGGAAGTGATTCCAGGAGCAGTGCAAGGGGAAGTGCGTCGCGGTGCAGCGGGTGTGGAAGTGCATCGCGGTGCAGCGCGCGGGGAAGTGAGTCCCGGTGCAGCGGGAGGGGGATATGAGTCCCGGTGCAGCTCAAGGGGAAGTGAGTCCTGGTGCACAGCGAGGGGAAGTGAGTCCTGGTGCAACGCGAGGGGAAGTGAGTCCTGGTGCTGCGTGAGGGGAAGTGAGTCCCAGAGCAGTGCGAGGGGAAGTGAGTCCCGGAGCTACGCGAAGGGGATGTGAGCAGCGTGAGGGGAAGTGATTCCCGGAGCAGCGCGAGGGGCAGTGAGACCTGGTGCAGCGCGAGGGGAAGTGAGTCCCGGAGCAGCGCGAAGGGGAAGTGAGTCCCGGAGCAGCGCGAAGGGGAAGTGAGTCCCGGAGCAGCGCGAAGGGGAAGTGAGTCCCGGAGCAGCGCGAAGGGGAAGTGAGTCCCGGAGCAGCGCGAAGGGGAAGTGAGTCCCGGAGCAGCGCGAAGGGGAAGTGAGTCCCGGAGCAGCGCGAAGGGGAAGTGAGTCCCGGAGCAGCGCGAAGGGGAAGTGAGTCCCGGAGCAGCGCGAAGGGGAAGTGAGTCCCGGAGCAGCGCGAAGGGGAAGTGAGTCCCGGAGCAGCGCGAAGGGGAAGTGAGTCCCGGTGCAGCGCGAGGGGAAGTGCGTCGCGGTGCAGCGCGCGGGTAAGTGCGTCGCGGTGCAGCGCGCGGGTAAGTGCGTCCCGATGCAGCGGGAAGGGGATATGAGTCCCGGTGCAGCGGGAAGGGGAAGTGAGTCCCAGTGCAGCGCAAGGGGAAGTGAGTCCTGGTGCAGCGCGAGGGGAAGTGAATCCTGGTGCAGCGCGAGGGGAAGTGAATCCTGGTGCAGCGCGAGGGGATGTGAGTCCCGGAGCAGTGCGAAGGGGAAGTGAGTCCTGGTGCAGCGCGAGGGGAAGTGAGTCCCAGAGTAGTGCAAAGGGGATGTACGTCCTGGTGCAGTGCGACAGGAAGTCAGTCCCAGGTGCAGCGTGAGGGGAAGTGAATCCTGGTGCAGCGCGAGGGGAAGTGAGTCCCGGAGCAGTGCGAAGGGGACGTGAGTCCTGGTGCAGCGCGAGGGGAAGTGAGTCCCAGTGCAGTGCGAAGGGGAAGTGAGTCCCAGTGCAGCGCGAGGGGAAGTGAGTCCCGGTGCAGCGCGAGGGGAAGTGAGTCCTGGTGCAGCGCGAGGGGAAGTGAGTCTCGGTGCAGCGCGCAGGGAAGTGAGTCCCGGTGCAGCGCGAGGGGAAGTGAGTCCCAGAGTAGTGCAAAGGGGATGTGCGTCCTGGTGCAGTGCGAGCGGAAGTCAGTCCCAGGTGCAGCGCGAGGGGAAGTGAATCCTGGTGCAGCGCGAGGGGAAGTGAGTCCTGGAGCAGTGCGAAGGGGACGTGAGTCCCGGAGCAGCGCGAGGGGAAGTGAGTCCCGGGGCAGCGCGAGGGGAAGTGAGTCCCGGGGCAACGCGAGGGGAAGTGAGTCTTCGTGCAGCACGAGCGGAAGTGAGTCCCGGTGCAGCGCGAGGGTAAGTGATTCCCGGAGAAGTGCGAGGGGAAGTGAGTCTCGGTGCAGCGCGCAGGGAAGTGAGACCTGGTGCAGCATGAGGGGAAGTGAGTCCCGGTGCAGCAGGAAGGGGCTATGAGTCCCGGAGCAGCGCGAGGGGAAGTGAGTCCTGGTGCAGCGCGAGGGGAAGTGAGTCCTGGTGCAGCGCGAGGGCAAGTGAGTCCTGGAGCAGCGCAAGGGAAAGTGAGTCCCGGTGCAGCGTGAGGGGAAGTAAATCCCGATGCAGGCGAAGAGGATGTGAGTCACGGTGCAACGCGAGAGGAAGTGAGTCCTGGGGCAACGCGAGGGGAAGTGAGTCCTGGTGCAGCGTGAGGGGAAGTGAGTCCCAGTGCAGCGCGAGGGGAAGTGAGTCCTGGTGCAGCGCGAGGGGAAGTGAGTCCTGGTGCAGCGCGAGGGGAAGTGAGTCCCAGAGTAGTGCAAAGGGGATGTGCGTCCCGGTGCAGTGCGAGGGGAAGTGAGTCCTGGTGCAGCGCGAGGGGAAGTGAGTCCTGGTGCAGCGCGAGGGGAAGTGAGTGTTGGAGCAGCGCAATGGGAAGTGAGTCCCGGTGCAGCGTGAGGGGAAGTAAGTCCCGGTGCAGGCGAAGAGGATGTGAGTCACGGTGCAGCGCGAGAGGAAGTGAGTCCTGGTGCAACGCGAGGGGAAGTGAGTCCTGGTGCAGCGTGAGGGGAAGTGAGTCCCAGAGCAATGCGAGGGGAAGTGAGTCCCGGAACAGCGCGAGGGGAAGTGAATCCTGGTGCAGCGTGAGGGGAAGTGTGTCCTGAAGCAGCACAAGGGGAAGTGAGTCCTGGAGCAGTGCAAGGGGAAGTGACTCCCGGACAGCGCGAGGGGAATTGAGTCCTGGAGCAGCATGAGGGGAAGTGTGTCCCGAAGCAGCGCGAGGGGAATTGAGTCCCAGTGCAGCGCAAAGTGAAGTGAGTCTGAGAGCACCCAAGGGGAAGTGATTCCCAGAGTTGGGCGAAGGGGATGTGAGTCCCGGTGCAGCGCGAGGGGATTTGAGACCTGGTGCAGCGTGAGGGGAAGTGAATCTCGGAGCAGTGCGAGGGGAAGTGAATCCCGGTGCAGCATGAGGGGAAGTGAGTCCCGGAGCAGCGCGAGGGGAAGTGATTCCCAGAGTAGGGCGAAGGGGAAGTGAGTCCTGGAGCAGTGCGAGGGGCATTGAGTCCCGGAGCAACGCGAGGGGAATTGAGTCCCAGTGCAGCGCAAAGGGAAGTGAGTCCGAGAGCACCCGAGGGGAAGTGATTCCCAGAGCAGCGCGAGGGGAGATGAGTCTTCGTGCAGCACGAGGGGAAGTGAGTCCTGGTGCAGCGCGAGGGGAAGTGATTCCCGGAGAAGTGCGAGGGGAAGTGAGTCGCGGTGCAGCGGGAAGGGAATATGGTAGTGAGTCCTGGTGCAGCGCGAGGGGAAGTGAGTCCTGGTGCAGCGCGAGGGGAGGTGAGTCCCAGAGCAGTGCGAGGGGAATTGAGTCCCGGAACAGCACGAGGGGAAGTGAATCCTGGTGCAGCGCGAGGGGAAATGTGTCCCAAAGCAGCACAAGGGGAAGTGAGTCCTGGAGCAGTGCGGGGGGCATTGAGTCC
>NC_057736.1:16454522-16460924 GCF_004010195.1 Chiloscyllium plagiosum
GTGAGTCCTGGAGCAGCGCGAGGGGAAGTGAGTCCTGGTGCAGCGCGTGGGGAAGTGAGTCCAGGAGCAGTGCAAGGGGAAGTGAGTCCCGGTGCAGCGCGAGGGGAAGTGAGTCCCGGTGCAGCACGAGGGGAAGTGAGTCCAGGAGCAGTGCAAGAGGAAGTGAGTCCTGGAGCAGCGCGAGGGGAAGTGAGTCCTGGTGCAGCGCGTGGGGAAGTGAGTCCAGGAGCAGTGCAAGGGGAAGTGAGTCCCGGTGCAGCGCGAGGGGAAGTGAGTCCCGGTGCAGCACGAGGGGAAGTGAGTCCAGGAGCAGTGCAAGAGGAAGTGAGTCCTGGAGCAGCGCGAGGGGAAGTGAGTCCTGGTGCAGCGCGTGGGGAAGTGAGTCCAGGAGCAGTGCAAGGGGAAGTGAGTCCCGGTGCAGCGCGAGGGGAAGTGAGTCCCGGTGCAGCACGAGGGGAAGTGAGTCCAGGAGCAGTGCAAGAGGAAGTGAGTCCTGGAGCAGCGCGAGGGGAAGTGAGTCCTGGTGCAGCGCGTGGGGAAGTGAGTCCAGGAGCAGTGCAAGGGGAAGTGAGTCCCGGTGCAGCGCGAGGGGAAGTGAGTCCCGGTGCAGCACGAGGGGAAGTGAGTCCAGGAGCAGTGCAAGAGGAAGTGAGTCCTGGAGCAGCGCGAGGGGAAGTGAGTCCCGGAACAGCGCGAGGGGAGGTGAGTCCCGGAGTAGCACGAGGGGAATTGAGTCCCAGGTGCAGCGCAAAGGGAAGTGAGTCCAAAAGCACCCGAGGGGAATTGATTCCCAGAGTTGGGCGAAGGGGATGTGAGACCCGGTGCAGCGCGAGGGGAAGTGAGACCTGGTGCAGCACGAAGGGAATTGAGTCCCGGTGCAGTGCGAGGGGAAGTGAGACCTGGTGCAGCGTGAGGGGAAGTGAATCTCGAAGCAGTGCGAGGGAAAGTGTATCCCGGTGCAGCATGAGGGGAAGTGAGTCCCGGAGCAGCGTGAGGGGAAGTGATTCCCGAAGTAGGGCGAGGAGAAGTGTGTCCCGGAGCAGCGAGTGGGGAAGTGAGTCCTAGTGCAGCGCGAGGGGAAGTGAGTCCCGGAGCAGCGCGAGGGGAAGTGAGTCCTGGTGCAGCGCGAGGGGAAGTGAGTCCCGATGCAGCGCGAGAGCAAGTGTGTCCCGGTGCAGTGCGAGGGGAAGTGTGTCCCGGTGCAGTACGAGTGGAAGTGTGTCCCGGTGCAGTGCGAGTGGAAGTGTGTCCCGGTGCAGTGCGAGGGGAAGTGTGTCCCGGTGCAGCGCGAGGGGAAGTGTGTCCTGGTGCAGTCCGAGGGGAAGTCAGTCCAGGTGCAGTGCGAGGGGAAGTGAGTCCCGGTGCAGCACGAGGGGAAGTGAGTCCCGGAGCTACGCGAAGGGGATGTGAGCAGCGTGAGGGGAAGTGATTCCCGGAGCAGCGCGAGGGGCAGTGTGTCCCGGAGCAGCGAGTGGGGAAGTGAGTCCTAGTGCAGCGCGAGGGGAAGTGAGTCCCGGAGCAGCGCGAGGGGAAGTGAGTCCCGGAGCAGCGCGAAGGGGAAGTGAGTCCCGGTGCAGCGCGAAGGGGAAGAGAGTCCTGGTGCAGCGGGAGGGCAAGTGTGTCCTGAAACAGCGGGAGGGCAAGTGTGTCCTGAAACAGCGGGAGGGCAAGTGTGTCCTGAAACAGCGGGAGGGCAAGTGTGTCCTGAAACAGCGGGAGGGCAAGTGTGTCCTGAAACAGCGGGAGGGCAAGTGTGTCCTGAAACAGCGGGAGGGCAAGTGTGTCCTGAAACAGCGGGAGGGCAAGTGTGTCCTGAAACAGCGGGAGGGCAAGTGTGTCCTGAAACAGCGGGAGGGCAAGTGTGTCCTGAAACAGCGGGAGGGCAAGTGTGTCCTGAAACAGCGGGAGGGCAAGTGTGTCCTGAAACAGCGGGAGGGCAAGTGTGTCCTGAAACAGCGGGAGGGCAAGTGTGTCCTGAAACAGCGGGAGGGCAAGTGTGTCCTGAAACAGCGGGAGGGCAAGTGTGTCCTGAAACAGCGGGAGGGCAAGTGTGTCCTGAAACAGCGGGAGGGCAAGTGTGTCCTGAAACAGCGGGAGGGCAAGTGTGTCCTGAAACAGCGGGAGGGCAAGTGTGTCCTGAAACAGCGGGAGGGCAAGTGTGTCCTGAAACAGCGGGAGGGCAAGTGTGTCCTGGAACAGCGCGAGGGGAAGTGAGTCCAGGAGCAGCGCGAAGGGGAAGTGAATCCTGGTGCAGCGCGAAGTGGAAGTAAGTCCCGGAGCAGCGCGAAGGGAAAGTGAATCCTGGAGCAGCGCGAAGGGGAAGTGAGTCCCCGGAGCAGCGCGAGGGGAAGAGAGTCCTGGTGCAGCGGGAGGGCAAGTGTGTCCTGGAACAGCGCGAGGGGAAGTGAGTCCAGGAGCAGCGCGAAGGGGAAGTGAGTCCCGGAGCAGCGCGAAGGGGAAGTGAATCCTGGTGCAGCGCGAAGTGGAAGTAAGTCCCGGAGCAGCGCGAAGGGAAAGTGAATCCTGGTGCAGCGCGAAGGGGAAGTGAGTCCCGGAGCAGCGCGACGGGGAAGTGAGTCCCGGAGCAGCGCAACTTCCCTTGGTGCAGCTGATTGCTGAGGCAGAGCAGAGTGAAGGCTTGAAGTGGGAAGAGACTGTTGTTGGTGTTGGCTCTGGCGCATGGCGGTTAGGCCATGTGATTGCTGAGTTGCTGCAATGTAATGTCAATTTGAAGTTCTTTACCAACTGTCGTATCAATCCTTTAACTCTGTTATAATTGTCTTAATTATTACTTAAATTTTGGCGCTGTAAGTAAGACTACTACATTTTCTTTTATTCCTCTTTTGTATCGAAGACTTGTACCTAAGTACAGCAGCCATGGTAAAAACTTTTCACTAAACCCCTGTACTTCTCCACTGGAGTGTACGTGACAACAAAGGGTATTATATTCATATGACAAGCCCTTTCTCTCTGGGATCATTCTTGTAAACATCTCCTGTTCCCTGTCCAATACCAGCACATCCTTCCTTAGATACTGGGCCCCAAATTGCTCACAATATTCCACATGCTGTCTGACCAGAGCCTTATACATCCTCAGCTCTTGTATTCCAGCCCTCTTGAAATGAACTGTAACACTGCATTTGCATTCCAAGCAGCCAACTGAACCTGATACTTATCATTTAGAGAATCCCTAACTGGAACTCTTAAGTTCCTTTGTGCTTCAGATTTCCAAAGCCTTTCCACATTTACAAAATAATCTACGCCTCTATTTTTCCTACCAAAGAGCATTACCGTACATATTCCCACATTGCATTTCAACTGCTACTTCTTTGCCCACTGTCTGAGGCGATCGAAGTCCTTTTGAAGACACGCCACCTCCACAACACTACCTGACCCTCCACCTGTCTTTTTGTCATCTGCAAACTTAGCACCAATGTGACCAGTTCCTTCGTCCAGATCGTTAATGAACCATGTGAATAGTTTGTGATCCCAACACTGACCCCTATCGAATTTCACTCGTGATGGCAGACAAAGACTTTTTTTATGCTCACTGTCAGCCTTTTGCCAGTCAGCGAATCCTCTATCCACGCCAATATCCTACTCCTAACGATATGGGATCTCATCTTATTTAGCAGTCTCTTGTGCAACACCTTGTAAAAGGCCTTCTGGAAATCCAAATACATCACATTCACTGGCTCTCCTTTGTCGAACTTACTCATTACCTCCTCAAAGAATTCTAACAGGCATGACTTTCCCTTGATGAAGCCATGCTGACTCAGCCCTATTTTATCATTCACTTCCAAGTACTCCGCAATCTCATCCTCAATAATGAACTCTAAAATCTTAGCAATGACTGAGGTCACGCTAATCCATGTGCAGTTTCCTGTCTTCTGTCTCCCTCTCTTCTTCATGAGGGGTGTTACATAAGCCATTTTCTAGTCCTCTGGCACTCTTCCTGACTCCAGTGATTCCTGAAAGATCACCACTAATGCCTCCAAAACCTCCTCAGCTATCTCCTTCAGCCTTCTAGAGTGTAGTCCATCTGATCTGGGTAATTTATCCACCTTCACACCTTGCAGCTTCCCCAGCACTGTCTCCTTAGTGATGTCCACTACACACATCTCTGCCCCAGCTCTTTTGAAGTTCTAGCATACTGCTGATGTCTTCCACCATGAAGACTGATAGAAAGTACTGACTCAGTTCCTCCACCATTTCTATGTTCCCCATTACTACTTCTCCAGCCTCATTTTCCAGTGGTCCAATGTCCACTCTCGCCTCTCTCTTACTTTTTAAACAATCTAAAAAATCCTCCTACAATCTTCTCTATTTACTACCTAGCTTACCTTCATATTTCATCTTCTCCCCCTTAGTTCTTCTTTAGTTATCCTCTGCTGGTTTTTAAAGGCTTCCTAATTCTCTGGCTTCCCACTGATCTTCCACACATTGCAATTTTTTTCCTTTTCTTTTTAACCTGTTTTCCTAATAAGTCTGTTGAGAGATGTTATTACACCCCTCTGGAGCAGGTCAGACTTGAACCCAGGCCTCGTGGTCCACAATAGGCACACTACCATTACGCCATGCTTTCCCTGACTTTGCCCAACAGCCATGGTTGCCCCTCCATAGTACGTTTCTTATTACCCTCAGAAACTCCTGCCATTGCTACTACACTGTCTTTGAGGAGAAAGTGAGGTCTGCAGATGCTGGAGATCAGAGATGGAAATGTGTTGCTGGAAAAGCGCAGCAGGTCAGGCAGCATCTAGGGAACAGGAGAATCAACGTTTCAGGCATTAGCCCTTCTTCAGGAATCACTGTCTTCCCTGCCAGGATCTCCTTCCAATCAACTCTGGCCAGCTCCTCCCTCATGTTTTCATAGTTACCTTTACCCAGTTGTAACACTGCTGCATATGATTCTAGCTTCTCCCTCTCAAACTGCAGGGTGAAATCTATTATATTATGCTCTCTGCCCCTTCAGGGTTCCTTCATTTTAAGCTGTCTTAAAGTCAGCCTCATTACACATCACTCAGCCCAGAATTGCTTGTTTCCTAGTGGGCCTTACATAAGCTGCGCCAAATAAAACCTCGAAGACATTCCACACATTCCTTTACTTGGGATTCAATATTAACCTGACTTTCCCACTCCACCTACATATTGAAGTCCCCTATGATTATTGTAATACTGCCTTTTTTTGCATGCCTTTTCTATCTCCTGAATTATTTTCTGTGCCCCATCCTGACTGCTGCTAGGAGTCCTGTACATAACTCCCATCAGGCTCTTTTTTTCTTTGCAATTCCTCAATTCCACCATTGCAGATTTTACATCTCCCGACTCTGCGTCACCTCTTGCTATCCATTTAATTTCATTTCTTACTAAAAAAGAAACCCCACCCCCTCTGCCAATCTGCCTCTCCTTCGATAGGATGTACATCCCTGTATATTCAGTTCCCAGCCCTCAGGTGGGGAGGTGGGTGCATGTGTCTGGTGCCCATTGCCTGTGCTCTTTAATGCTGCTGCATGGTGAGCAGCAAAGGTGGAACAAGAAGAGGCCACTCGGCCCTTCGAGCCTATTCTAACATTTAATAAGATCATGGTTAATCTGATTTTAATTTGAATTCTACATTTCTGCAAACCCCTGATCATCTTTCATCCTCTTGGCAATCATGAATTTATTTGTCTCTGCCTTCAAAATATGTAAAGATTGTTCATACAGTGCCTTTTGAGGAAGGGAATTCCAAATACATACAACTTTTAGAGAGGAAAAAAGTGCTTCCTCATCTCTGATAGGTAACCCCTTCTTTTTAAATTATGACCTCTCCTTCCAGACTCTCCCACATCCACCTTGTCATGTCCCCTCAGGGTCTTGTATGCTTTGAGACAGTCACTTCTGCCTCTTCTAAACTCCAAAGGATACAGGCCCAGCGTGTCTAGCCTACAACCAACTGATGAAGGAGCAGCGCTCCAAAAGGAGTGCTTCCAAATAAACCTGTTGGACTATAACTTGGTGTTGTGTGATTTTTAACTTTTGAGCCTAATAAGGAGGCTCTTTGTAGCCAGTGGTGAGCTGAAGTCACAAAGAGTGGTACTCCTGGTAGCTGTATTATAATATGGTGAGATGTGCAGTTAATAAAGTCATTAACAAGCAATATTCCTCTTTAATAGGCATCTCCATGTCCAGAGCGCAGTTAAAAGATGCATTTTGGGAAAGCAAATCTTAGCAGGACTTATACACTTAATGGTAAGGTCCTAGGGAGTGTGGCTGAACAAAGAGACCTTGGAGTGCAGGTTCATAGCTCCTTGAAAGTGGAGTCGCAGGTAGATAGGATAGTGAAGAAGGCGTAGGGTATGCTTTCCTTTATTGGTCAGAGTATTGAGTGCAGTAGTTGGGAGGTCATGTTGCGGCTGTACA
>NC_057736.1:16460949-16481929 GCF_004010195.1 Chiloscyllium plagiosum
GTTTACAAAATTATGAGGGGCATGGATAGGATAAATAGGCAAAGTGTTTTCCCTGGGGTCAGGGAGTCCAGAACTAGAGGGCATAGGTTTAGGGTGAGAGGGGAAAGATATAAAAGAGACCTAAGGGGCAACTTTTTCACGCAGAGGGTGATACGTGTACGGACTGAGCTGCCAGACGATGTGGTGGAGGCTGGTACAATTGCAACATTTAAGAGGCATTTGGATGGATATATGAATAGGAAGGGTTTGGAGGGATATGGGCCGGACGCTGGCAGGTGGGACTAGATTGGGTTGGGATATCTGGTCGGCATGGACGGGTTGGACCGAAGGGTCTGTTTCTGTGCTGTACAGCTCTATGACTCTATGAGTTGCTCCCAACGATGAGATTGGCCTGGCTGAACTTATTAAAGGATTCTGCCACATGACTCACCACAACCCACAGTCATTTAGGCCTTTAGATCCTGCCTCAAATTTTTAACTAGAACAGCTTTCAAGCAAATACAGACCCTGGGAAAGAACAGAAAGGGAAAGATCAATGATAGAATGAAGGACAGGAATGATTAAATAACAAATGAGATGATGGTGCAATGGAAAAGAGGGCGGTGGTAATGAGACAAGCAAAGGAAGAAATTATGGGTCCAGAGGAGGTGTGAATAGCATAGGGGGAGGGAAGCCTGGAAAATGTGGAAAAACAGAGATGGCTCCTGTTTGCTGTCCTTAAACAAGGCACGCCTCCAGAAAAGCTGCATTCACTTATCCCGTTCCATTTCCTTTTTAAGGCTAGAGTGATGGGGGTCACAGAACACTGATATCAGCTGCAATCCCTTTGTGTACCCGAACAAATTCTATCTCTGCAATTTCCAAACATCACTCCATTGACAATTGTTGATGACAAACACCTAATTTGTCTTTTATTTTTTTTCTCCCAATTGCAGTGCCTGCAGCTGTGAGGGCCAGGTGGCTCTGACAGAAAGAACAGGAAATTGTAAATACAGTGTTTGTAATGAGGTTGACGCTGCTTTCTAAATCTGTATTTTTTTATTTAGAAGTTGTGCAGGGGGAGTCACCATAACCCACCTGGGACAGACTGAGTGAAAAGGGACTGGCTCTTTGTCCAGTTCGGCATAAAATACATTTGGAGAAAGAAAATTGCCCAGTATACAACAGCATCATTATAGTTCAATATAAAGAACAACTGACAGAGATATGATCAGAGCTGTATGTCCACAGTTATTCTTTACACAGTTTTGCAGCATAGAAATACGCTATTTAATCCAACTGGCTGCTGGTGATGTTTACACTCCATGTGAACCTCCTCCCTTTGCACTTCCTCTAACCCTGACAGTGTAACTCTTTCTCCCACACATTAGATTTCCCCCCAAATGCGTCCATGCTATTTGCCTCAGCTTCTGGTACTGGGTTCCACGTTTTAACCAAGCTCTAGGTAAAGAGGTTACACCTGAGAAAGCAGATTTTACCTTGGGTTCACCCTCATGTTACTCCACTCCCTTTCAGACATGTTGAGTTTGGTGAGGGTGTTGGGAGGGTGCAGATGTCCCAGTATTATGAAATTGAACTCGAGTGCAGTCTGCCATTATTATTGAGGGCATTCTGATTGTGGGGATTGGTTTAGCTCAGTTGGCTGGATGGTTGGTTTGCAGAGTAATGTAACACCAAAAGCGTGGGTTCAGTTCCAATTGCTGGTTTGAGGCTACCATGAAGGATGCTCCTTCTCAATCTCTTCTGTGGCCCTCAGGTTAAGTCACCGCCAGTTACTTCTCTCTAATAAGAGAGCAGTCCCTATGGTCTGGTAAGACTACAGTGACACAACTCTGATTGTTAAATTTGAGTCCCCTTGTTGACAGCTGGTTGGTGATCTGGAGTCTGCTGAACTTTAGATAAATCCTCCCTGGTCCTGGGAGTTGTAATTACTTATAGCATTCTCAACTGCAGAGAAGAGCAACTAACATGAGTCAGACCTGTAGGGATTCAAGTTGACATCTTCTGTGCTTATGTGATTGGCACCTGTGTGACATTTCAACGAAAGTATATAATTCACATGGTGTCTCTTAAACATGCTTTTTTTTCTTATCAGTGCCCCTCCAGGCTGTGTAGGAAAGTGTGTGATTCAAACAATCTCAAAGGCAGACACCCCTTACTCAGAACATTGACAGGTGTGTTTCCATGGCTGTGGGTAACTTTAAAGGAAACAGATGCTAGACTTTGGCCCAGAAACTGAGTTGAGGTTGACAACCTACAGGCGTCAGGGAGTATATTCAGTCTGCAATGTGATCTGATTTATCACAGAAGCTGAGAATAAAGCACAGAAAGAGGCCATTTAAATCATTGGGTCGAAGTGGCCTCTTGGCAAGGCTTCTTCAATTTGCTCTTTCACACCCCCCTCTCCCCCGGCCCTGATAATTCTTCCTCATTCAAGAACTAAATGATCAAACTCATCTTTAAATCACACAATGGTTAGACAGTTAGATATCAGTCTTCTCACTCCCTAAAGTCATAGGTTTTGATGAACAGGAGACTTCTTCTCAAAATGCTGCTCCAATAATTATTCTTCCAATGATATCAGCAGAAAGTTGACCATTCGCTCACTGCCATTTGTTGCATTCTGCTTCACACCCTCCAGCTGCCATGTTACAACAGTGACTCCTGTACTCATTGGTTAGAAAGCACTTTGAGATGTCCCACGATCACTAAAGCTGTTTAGGAAATTCAACTCTTCCTTATCTATCTTTTCTGAGTTAAACTTCACCCGAAGATTTACAAAGAGAAACCTTATATGATTGGTGACCATAAAGAAAGAATCTTTACTTATAGCACATATTATAATCTTGGCATCACCTGAAATGCTTTATTGGCAGTAAAAGATTCCAAAATGCAGTCAACTGTAATGTTGCAATGCAGAAGTCAGTTTACCCATAGCAAGTTCCCACAGAACTGTAATGTCATAATGATTGTAATGTTGCTCAAGAGACAAATATCAGGCCAAGCGATTGCACCAATCTTTTATGTAACCTTCTAAGCTCCCTCCTTGCCCTTACACTGGAAGCCTGTGGGGCCACCCTTGTGCCATGAGCTGCTGCTGTCAAGCTCCTACAGCTGGTCAGATCTCCAAGCTAAACTTGTTGGTGACCCTGAGGTCTTTATGGTTTTACAGAGTACAGGGATTTACTGATCTGCTGGAGTTACTAACCTGGCAAGTTTACATTGGTATTGCTCTTAACAGTCAGAATGGCAGCTTACATCTCGACTGATGCTTTTTGGAAAATGAAATTAGGCAAACTATATAATATGGTGCCATTATTTAAGAAAGGCTGTAAGGAAACTCTAGGGAACTACAGACCAGTGAGTCCAATGTCAGTGGTGGGTAAGTTGTTTAGATTAGATTTCCTACAGTATGGAATGAGGCCCTTCGACCCAACAAGTCCACACTGACCCTCTGAAGAGTAACCCACCCAGACCCATTCCCCTACCCTATATTTACCCCTGACTAATACACCAAACACTGTGGGCAATTTAACATGGCCAATTTGCTTGACTTGCACATCTTTGGATTGTGGGAGGAAATCAGAGACCCAGAGGAAACCCACGCAGACACGGGGAGAATGTGCAAACTCCACACACTGTTGCCCCGAGGCTGGAATCAAACCCAGGCCATTGGCGCTGTGAGGCAGCAATGCTATCCACTGAGCCACTGTGTTAGAGAGAATGTTGAGGGACAGGATTTACATGCGTTTGGAAAGGTGAGGATTGATTAGGGATAGTCAGCATGGGTTTGTTCGTGGGCAATCGTGTCTCACTAACTTTATTGAGGTTTTTTGAAGAGGTGACAAAGAAGGAAATTGTTATGATCTGAGATATGTTATGATCTGGAATGCACTGCCTGAAAAGCTGCTGAAAGTAGATTCAATAGTAACTACAAAGGGAAAACCTGTCTTATGAAGAGAGGTTAAATGAGCTTGGACTTTTCACACTGGAGAGAAGGAGGAAGAGAGGTGACTTGATAGAGGTGTACAAGGTAATGAGAGGCATAGACAGGTAGCCAGAGACTTTTCCCCAGGGCAGAAATGACTGTCACGAGAGGTCATAATTTTAAGGTGATTGAACGAAGTTATAGGGGAAATGTCAGAGGTAGGTTCTTTATGCAGAAAGTGGTGGATGCGTGGAATGCACTGCCAGCAGTGATAGTAGAGTCAGAGATATTAGGGACATTTAAGCAACTACTGGACAAGCACATGGACGGCAGTAGATTGAGGAGTTAGGTTGATCTTAGATTAAGATAAATCTCGGCACAACATTATGGGCTGAAGGGTCTGTACTTTGCTGTACTGTTCTATGCTGTATGTTCTATGAAAACCAATAAAGATAACAGGGAGTGAGTGGAAATGGGACTAATTGGATGATTCCTTTAAAGACACTGCACAGACATGATGGACTGAAAGACTTCCTTTTGTGGTCATTTCATGATCAAACAGTAGCACATTGCACCTTTAGAACACAATAAATAGAAACAGAAGTGACTATACAGTCCCTTAAGCCTGCTTTACCTGTCAATAAGATCATAAGATCTGCAACTTCAACTCAACTTTTCTCCTCTATCATCATAGTGATTTCAATCACAAATATATTTAATGACTAAGTATTGATCATTTCTGAGGAGTAATAAATTCTAAAAATTTTGCAACCCTCTGAGAAAAGAAATTTCTCCTCAACACAGTCCTCATTGGCCTTAATTGAAGATATGGCCATTGGTTGTAGATCCTTCAGCCTAAGGAAAGAACTTCCCGGTATCTTCCTCAACAGATCCTTGGAGGATCATCATGGGTGTAACTGGGAATATAGTGAGCCCCTTCTAAAAGCATGGGGACAACACTTGTCAACACTTTCTTTGTCTCAGAGCTTGAAGGTAAGTACTGTCGATTATGAAATAATCTCTGTTGTCTGAAATCATCCATGTTCAAGACCAGAAGTTGAAAAGTGCTAACAGTCTACAAGTGATTACTGAACATATGTAGGTGCATTGTACCTACTGTCCCAACTAAACCATTAGACAAGAGAGGTTGAGTTGAAGCCAGGGCCAGGTCGGCAGAGAGGGCAAGAACAAACTTGCAGGGAATGAACCAACTCTTGATCCAGTTTGAGTCTCCTATGGTTGAGAAACATTGGTAAATGTTCAAGAACAGTATTGCCTGTGCTGTGGAAATTGCAAAGAATGTTTATACGACATCTTTAATATTGAAGTAGTAATGTAAGGTGCCTCAGATTGTCAAACGAAATTTGACACTGAACTACATGAGGCAATTTTATAATAAGTGGCCAAAAGAGTGGTCAAAGAGGAATCTTAAGGAGTATCTTAAAAGAGAAGAGAAAAAGATTTAGGTAGGTCATTTTATAATTTAGCACTTAGGTAGCTAAAAGAACAGCCACCATTGCACGAAATTCTATATGAATTAAAGAATGGAATTGGAGGGCACAGTGGGGAAAGAGGTATCAAATACCCAGACTGAGAAACCCAATTGTATTAATACAGTGTCGTTAACTAGTTAAACTGCCATGGTTACCAGCAGCATTATCAAATAAAAAAATTAACTGAACACAAGATGTTAGATTATGAGGCCAAACATTAGGTCAGAAAGATACATTTAAACAAAAAAACTAGCTGGTATTATTTTTTGTAAACTCCCAAGAATCATAAAATTCTGAGATTATCTTAAAAACTCAGGAGTCTCGGTTAAACAGAGGTGGCATCATTGGCAAACAGAGCAGTGATGTGGGGTGGCTGTATCTTGGATCACAGATGTTAATTTGCTTGCAAGGCAAAGTGAAGAAAGATTATCGAGAGCCTGAATCTTGCTGAACTTCAAATGGGCAGGCAGCTCCTAGTGTGACAATACTACTGCTACTATTTTTGCTTTCAGTCTGTTTGTAGCATCGGAGTCGACCACATCCTTTCACTGAACTAGCAGCACCCCCACCACCCCCACCCCCAAGACAGTGATTCAGTCTGCATCCTCAACTGAGCCAAACCCTGCAGTGCTCTTACTTTGTCCCGTTATTTGGCACGAGACGTTAATGAAATGTGCAGGACTGCTTTTTGCTGTGGACTCTTCAAGGGACTGAAATGACCGCTGCAAACCACGCAGATTTCACGTCTTTATTTATAGAGCTTCATGTACCCGCAGGTCAGATCAGAGATTAGACAGGGGAGTGAAGTTTCCATGATGAGCCCTACTTCCTCCCCCAGCACCCAACATGAGTCTGTCCGGTTGATTGAAGAGGTAGATGTTTTCCCTGTGGGTTAGCTACTCTTCCGGGAATGAGAGATTACTCTCCTGCCAGGAACCTGAGAGAAGGTTTTCTTCTTTTTATCCCTCTTGGTCTCACATGACTTAGAGCCGAATTGCAATGTCCCCAGTGTCATTTACATCTGGAATTACCTCCTCCAAATAGCTGTTGAGGCTGGGAGTCATATGGAAATTTCAAGCCAGAGATTGCTTCAGATTTCCATAACGTCAACTGTATGAAGGATTATGAATCCAAAGTGGGTGGATAGTGTGTGTAACATAGACTTATAACTATACTGTAGCACCAGTAGTTGCTGTCAAGTCGCATGGAGGCTCAGTGGTTAGCACTGCTGCATCACAGCAACAGGGACCTGGGTTTGATTCCAGCCTCGGGCGACTGTCTGTGTAGAGTTTGCACATTCTCCCTGTGTCTATGTGGGTTTCCTCTGGGTGCTCTGATTTCCTCCCACAGTTCAAAGATGTGGAGGTTAGGTGGATTGGTTGTGCTAATTTGCCCATAGTGTCCAGGGATATCCAGGCTAAGTGAATCAGCCATGGGAAAGGCAGGATTATAGGATCGGGGGCTGGATCTAGGGATGCTATGTGGAGGGTCAGTATGGGCTGAATGGCCTGCTTCCACATTAGGGATTCTGTATTGCTATCTGGAACCCAATGGAAAATGATTTAGGTGTCTAGTTAATTTGAGTATGGTGGTTAATTGTGAAACATACAGCTTCTTTAGAATATTTATATAACAAACTCACTTCAAAGGAGCACTTTGATCAACAAAACTTTACCATCCACAAAATACATGCCCTGTTCTGTTAAGATTAGAGGTGGCTGAGTTTCACCATTTTCACATTTCAATTAAAATTCCCCCTCACCTCATGTCCTTTATCTTCCTATTAGCCCTCATCATTTTGACAAATTGAGTAGTTTCAAGAGTGTAGAGGATTGTGGTAATTCTGCATCTCTACAAACAGTTCCCTCTTGAAGAATGACCAATTTTAAAACACTGACGGTAACATCAAGACAAGTTCTGGAGTTGCTTTTCCATTCAGTCCCGAGATGAGAACATAGGAGTTGGGATGTCATGTTGCTGCTGGAGAGGACCTTGGTTGGCCACTTGTGGAATACTGCATTCAAATCTGGTCTCATTGCTATAGGAAAGATGTTGTTAAGCTTGAAAGGTTGCAAAAAGATTTGCAAGGATGTTGCCAGGGTTTGAGTGTTTGAACTATAGGGAGCCGCTAAATTGGCTGGGGCTATTTGCCCTGAGGCATCAGAGGTTGAGGGGAGACCTTACAGAGGTTTATAAAATCATGAGGGACATGGTTGGGTGAATAGCCAAGGCCTTTTTCCCGGGGCAGGGTAGTCCAAAACCAGAGGTCATAGGTTTAAGGTGAGAGGAGAAAGATATAAAAGGGACCTAAGGGGCAACATTTTCATGCAGAGGGTGGTGCGTGTATGGAATGAGCTGCCAGAGGAAGTGGTGGAGGTTGGTACAATTACAACATTTAAAAGGCATCTGGATGGGTATATGAATAGAAAAGGTTTAGAGGGCTATGATCCAAATGCTGGCAAATGGAAGTAGATTAGGTTAGATATCTGGTCGGCATGGACGAGTTGGACCGAAGGGTCTATTTCTCTGCTGTACATCTCTATGATTCTATAACGGTCAAGGTCAACATTTGTTGCCCATCCCTAATTGCCCTTGAGAATGTGGTTGGAAACTGCATTCCTTAGCAACTCTGCATTGTAGATACACTCACAGTGCCCTTAGGAAATGAGTTCTAAGATTTTGACCGAGCAACATGCAGTAAAGGAAAAATAATATAGTTTCAAATGTGACTTGGAGGGGAGCTTGCAGGTAGTACTGGTATATCTACTGACCTGATGATTCTAGACAGCAGGAGGTCACAGCTTTGGAAAGGAACTTTTCCAAGTTGCTGCAGTCCATTTTAAATATGGTGCACACTGTTGCCATTGTGGTGGTGAAAAGAGTGACTATTTATGAGGTACTGGTCAAGCTATTGTCTTGTCCTGGAAGGGACTAAGCTTCTTGAAACTGTCTTTCATCCAGGCAAGTGGAGATTACTCCATTACCATCAGACCTGTGCCTGTAGATGAAGTCAGGAGGTGAGTTACTTGCTAAATTCCTAACCTCTGACTAGCTCTCATATTCACAGAACTTTTGTGGATGGCCTAGATAACTTTCTGATCAATAATAACTCCCAGGATGCTATGATTTGGAGATGCCGGTGTTGGACTGGGGTGTACAAAGTTAAAAATCACACAACACCAGGTTATAGTCCAACAGGTTTAATTGGAAGCACTAGCTTTCTGAGCGACGCTCCCTCATCAGGTGGTTGTTGATAGTGAGGGATCCAGCAGTTATAATATACAAGGAGAATTGATGGGTCAGTACAGTTGGATAGAGTGGGTAGATCAAATGTACAGCTTGTGTTCACAGAGAGTATCAATGAATCTATCTATGCACGGAAAGGGCCAGTTAATCTGTATATTTATAGGGAAATTCCATTCCCTGTATCATACACTGAAATAAAGGTTATATACTTTAACCCTGAGCCCCACAGTCACTTCAGTGTGTGTCTTGTGATTCAATTAAGTGAGCCCATGCCAGTTGTCTTCCGCCATAATACCCACGGTTTAGAATACAACAAAAGTTTGAGCAGAAATACAGCCGCCCTCTCCCTGTGAACTGAACCTCTGTTGTAAAGGGAACTGTTAGTTACAGCACAGTCTCAGGATGTAACACATCAGGGGATCAGATGGAGTTGGACTGATAATTGCTTAACTTCCCTTTCATGAACCCCTCAGCGTTACTGCCTAATAACACTCTCCAGCCTGTGTTTTAACCTGTACATAACCCCAAACTGGCAATTTATATTTCAAAAAAAAAACAGCTTCGTGCTGCTTTCAATGTTTTGGATTCTGCCTTACTTTCTGCATTTCTTTTGCCCTTTTGGCCTTTTCCTCCTTTCTATCCTCGCCTGGAGGAACTAATCTCCTGTCAGGATTGAGTTTCTCAGGCATGGCATCAGTTCATCTTCACATATAGTTCTGTGCAGTGGCTACTGTAAAAACCACAACATTTTATTTCCTTTATTTTTAGACTGTGCACTAAATAAAGATACTGCTTTAAACCAAAGAGACTGTGCAAAAAGACTGCTACAGCTTTTATAATCATGTTTGCTGGAACTTACTGTCATCTATATACAACGTTGCTTTCCCTGGATCAGTGATAGCAAAACGAAAGGACAACAACTTGACAATGTTCTCATTGGGTCCTGACCAGGTGACCATCCCTTGTGTGCGATTAATGCAGCAAGAGGACCCCTGAGGCCTACAAAGAGAAAGCAACATAAGAACCATCTCTGCGTTTGTCTCACTCTCTCTCACGTAGAGATACTGGAACTGGGATACCACAAAGTTCTGTACTTAGGCCCCAGCTATTCACATGAATCGATGATATGGACCAAATGTAATGTTTCCAAATTAGTGAATGAAACAAAGCTAGGTGGGAACGTATGTTACTAACAAGATGTAAAGCAGCTTCAGGAAGATATGGATAGATTTAATGAACGAGCAAGACTATGTTAGGTAGAATATAATACGAAAAAATGTGAGGTTGTCTACTTCGGTAGCAGAAACAGATATGCGGAGTATTTCTTAAATGATAAAAGATTGGAAAGTGCAGATGTACAAAGGGATCTGGGTGTCATTGTTGATAAGTCACTGACAGCTAACATACAGGTGCAGAAATCAATTAAGAAAGCTAATGGAATGTTAGCATTTATTGCAAGAGTACAGTAGCAGTGAAGACTTGCTTCAAGATACATGAGCTTGGTTAGACATACCTGGAGAACTGTGTGCAGTTTTGTCTATTTATCTCAGGAGAGACATTATTGCCATAGATTGAGTGCAACAAATGTTCTCTAGACTTATTCCCCAGATGGCGAGACTGTCACATGAAGTGAGGATGGGAAAACGGCCTGTAATCTCGAGAGAATTGAAGAATGAAAGATGATGTCATTGAAACCTACAAACTACTTAAAGATCTAGACTGTGAAGATACAAGTAAGATGTTTCTCTCGGTCGCGGAGGCTAGAACCAGGGGGTGTATTTTAAAAAGAAGAGGAATGTCACTTAGGCCTCAGGTGAAGAGAAGTGCTCTACTTAGAGGATTGTGTACCTTTTGGAATTCTTGATACTGTGGCAGCTCAGTTTGTTTAATGTAGAGATTGATAGATTTCTGATTAGTAATGGTGTCCAGGGTTTGGGGATGGGGAGGGTAAAAGGCAATGACGTGTTTGATCAGCCATGATTGTGTAGAATGGAAGGGCAGGCTCAACAAGTTGAATGGCTAATTCCTGTTCCTATGTTCCTATTCAATACGGTGTTAATCAATCCAGAGAAAAACTCTAATAGTGAGAAAGAAATCTCTGCTTTTCTTCAAACTTAGGATAAAAGTGCTGAATCTGAAACCCTAATCAAAGAATGTAGAAAGCAGAATCTTGTTATGAAAAGAAGATGGACAATAAAAGTTTGATCAGTTAGATGAATATGAAACAACTGTTCAATCTTAGCAGATTCATCTGTACCATCAGGTTTAAGTTCTGATTGCAGTTATTTTGATCAGCATGCCGGGAAACAAGGAATTGCAGATAGACTCTGTGCAATGAAACAAGTATAATATCATAGAACAACCTTTAATGGTTGCCACAAGAGGATCTTATCAAGATCATTTATGCTGCACTCTGGAAAGGACAACGTTATCCAGTCCAGAGAAGAGCAAGGATATGTAGACAGCCCTTGTACAAGTTTAAGAATGCAGTGGGTTGTTGAGCATCTTACTACAAATTCTCCTTCAGAGTTCAATGAAGATCTCTCAGACTGGAGTCAGGAAGTATCAAGATTTCCCAGTGTATTTGATATAGACTTTGAAGCGGGGAAGTTCCCTGATGACTCCGATGTAGAGGAGCAGGCCCTACATTTAGATTAAAAAAAAAGAAATACAATGAATTTGTGGTAGAGGAATTTAACATTCAATCAGAATCATCACATTTACAGTTGGATTCTAGAGCAGCTGATATTCACATTCCTTACACTGATTGTCACACTAATGGTCGGATCAATGAACAAAGTAATTTTTCAAGCTTAAGTAAAATAAAAGTGTTTGAATATTTAATTGCTGCAGCTTCAAAACCAATGAACATACATAGTTAAGAACAACAGCTAAAATGTGAGCTTTCAAAAATACACTTTCAACTTGATGTAATGCTTCAAAACAATAGATGTTTCAGTGAACTACAAATACTGATTGGCTACTCGAAACGCTCAGATTTCTGTTCTAAGAACAAGTAGACGTCAGTGAAGAGCTGGTAACAAAACAAGCAATAGTAATTGAAAGTAAGGAAATGAACGCAGTTGTGTGGAATGTTTCTCATTCATGCCTTAAGGATGACTTTATTGAAACAGGGATGATAGATTATATATTTATTTGAGTTAGAATTGCAGGAAGAATCCAATGTCTTTAATCTAAGAGAATTGACCTGGGAGCGTGGTTAACTCAATATAATCTTTTAGACACTGATGCAGAGGAGTTCACTCTGGAACCAAATGAAATTGATTGTTTTTGCAGCAGGAAAATCAGGACAGAATTAGACAACAAAGGGATCCAATGCCACATTTACCAAGAATTGAGCAGAGAGAGATGAGTCTGCATCTTATGAACCTCCACATGTCAGTGTACTGTCACTCCAACATAGAGTCATAGAGATATACAGCACAGAAACCGACCCTTTGCTCCAATTTGTCCATGCTCATCAGAAATCCTAACCTAATCTTGTCCCATTTATCAGCATTTTTTATTAGATTAGATTAGATTCCCTACAGTGTGGAAACAGGCCCTTCGGTCCAACAAGTCCACACCGACCCTCCGAAGCATAACCCACCCAGACCCATTCCCCTACATTTACCCCTTCACCTAACACTACAGGAAATTTAGCATGGCCAATTCACCTAACCTGCACATTTTTGGATTCTGGGAGGAAACCCATGCAGACACAGGGAGATTGTGCAAACTCCACACAGAGAGTCGCCTGAGGCGGAAATTGAACCCGGGTCTCTGGCGCTCTGAGGCAGCAGTGCTAACCACTGTGCCACCGTGCTGCCCACCACTGTGCCACCATGCAGCCCAACCACTGTGCCACCGTGCCGCCCATTTGGCTCATATCCCTCTAAACCCTTCCTATTTGCATACCCATCCAGATTCCTTTTAAGTGTTGTAATTGTCCCAGCCACTGATACTTCTTCTGATAGCTCATTCCATATAGACACCACCATCTGTGTGAAAAAGTTTCCCTGAGGTCCCTTTTAAATCTTCCCCCTCTCACCTTCCCCCTCTAGTTTTGGAAGCCCCCCCACTTTGGAGAAAAGACCTTAGCTATTCACCGTATCCATGCCCGACATGGTTTTATAAACCTCTGTAAGGTCACCCCTCAACCTCTGATGCTCCAGAGAAAATAGCTCCAGACTATTTAGCCCCTACATATAGCTCAAATCCTCCAATCCTGACAACACCCTTATAAATCTTTCAAGTTTAATAACATCCTTCCTATAGCAGGGAGATCAGAATTGCATATAGTATTCCAATAGTGGCCTAACCAATGTCCTGTACAGCCACAACATGACCTCCCAACTCCTATACTCAAGGCACTGACCAATAAAAGCAGGCATTCTAAACACCTTCTTCATTATTCTATCTACCTGTAACTCCACTTTCAAGGAACTATGAACCTGCACTCCAAGGTCTCTGTGTTCAGCAACACGCCCTAGGACCTTACCAATTAGTGTATAAATCCTGCCCTGAATTGCCTTTCCAAAATGCAACACATCACATTTATCTAAATTAAACTCCATCTGCCATTCTTAGGGCCACTGGCCTATCTGGTCAAGATCCTGTTGTACTCTGAGGGAACCTTCTTTGCTGTCCACTACACCTCCAATTTTAGTGTTGTCAATAAACTTACTAACTATACCTCCTATGTTCACACCCAAATCATTTATATAAATAACAAAAAGCAGAGAATCCAGCACTGATCTTGGTGACACTCCACTTGTCACAGGCCTCCATCTAACAAGCAACCCTCCACCACCACCTCTGTCTCCTACCTTCGAGCTAGTTCTATATCCAAGTAGTTAAGCATCAAAGCCAGGCAAGAAACTTCTTCCTCTTGAGACTGTCATAGAAATAGTAGATCAATTGAATTTGTGTTAGTGCATGCTGTTGACTACAGTGTCAGATATGGTTTGTTCCTTGTATATGTTCCTTCAATGTGGGCAGCTGGGCTCTCTCAGTTGCCATGCTGAGATAAAGACATTTGATAGCACTTACCAATGGTCAGTTGGCCAATGCAGTGTAAAACCGACTGAAACCAATTTGTGGTTTATGCAGCAACTGCCAAGCATCCAAAGACGTAGCACATTGAAACTGTGACAAATATCAGGCCAGAGGTCTGAGCTGCAGAGCGCAACCATTGAGAAGATATTTCCGTTGTTACTTTTTTAACTTGCATGCACTGATATGAGGAGAATGAAGCCAGTACAAGTTATTGTTTAGGCATCATGAGGGTGTCTGCAAAAAGGCACCATGAATTTAGCAATGATAACAATGTCTTCGTTGCACAGGATTGGTTGTTTTACTGTTGGTCTATGCCCAAGAAACAGGCCAAGGCCAAATTGATATCAATAGCCCAGTGCCACTGACTGGTATTTATCCTCCATCTTTATGCCTCAATCAGCATTTTCTACTGCCTTAAAATTTCAGCACAAAAGAATTTCATCATTCATTTTGTCCTTTATGCTTTATCTAGGGCAAGCCTTATTCCCCTGCCATGTGCAAGGCTGTCTGTTTAATGTGGAAGTGTTTCCATCTGTTCTGATAATGAGAAGAGCCTAGTTTGTTTGCTGGCTAAGAGCAATTGTCAAGTATGTTACTTTCTGCAGCATCATCAATCCATACAGTGAACTCAAGAATAAATTGAGGGCCTGGCAGAATTTATCCTCTAGGTTGGAAAACTGAGGAGGGCACTATTTTCAGGTCACAAACCCGATCCTGGGGTGAAATAATCATTCATTGGTGTTTCTCAAGGGTGAACCCTTTCATCGGCACCTAAACTGTTCTCTGTTTAATTAGAGACAGTGGGTGAGCTCCCAAAGCTGGAGGACTAATCAGAGGCCTTCCACATCCAGGAAAGATAAGTAAGAAAGAAAGTGTTTTAAGAGGGAAGGACCCTCTTTTGTCCTCCAACTCTTTAAAATGTTAGATTGAGTAATGTTTGTTGCATCTGGGCCATCACAGTGTGGGGTTGTGCTACCCTGGTAGAGGATAGTGTGGTTACTCCTACATCCAGGTGGGCAGGAAGGGACCTATAGACCAACCTGAACTGCCACCCATTCCGCCTCACCCCAAAACCACACACTGATCTGTCCCAGGGAGGACCCCACCAGCCACTTAGCTCTGTGGGAAGCCGGAAGCCAAATAGAAAATCTTAGTTGGCCTCCTTCAACTGGCATCTGGTGGCCCTTACGGCTCAACGTCACACTGTGTGGATCCTTCAACTTACTAACGTTGTCCCAGCAAGAATGGCTGAATGTGTGATGGAGCTGAGCAAATAGCCTATTGGCCAGTGAGGCTATTCTAACCTCCTGCTGGCTGCCACTCCCAGCTCTAACAGGGGCCAAGGGTCCAATGTCTTTCAGGCTGGTGTAAAATATCCCACAGCACCGTTTTGAAAAGAGCAGTTATTCTCCCCAGTGTCCAGGCCAATCTTGGTCTGTTAACCAACGTCAATAAACCAGATTACTTGGTCATTACTATGCTGTTGTTTGTGGGAGTGCATATTTGGTTATTACCTTTCCTATAATACAACAGAGGTGCCTCCAAAACATACTCAAATTTACTACAAGGTACATGTAGATGTGACTGGTGCTCAATAAGCTTTCATCATTATTTCTCTTGTGGCAGGAATCATTGGCAGCGTCATCTCCATAGTGGGTGGAAAGAGCAATTTGGTGCCATCCATAGCTCGTTTGGCAGCACCCTCACTTCTGAATCATGTTCAAGTCATGCTCCAGAGCTTGAGCCCAAAACACCAAGGCTGATAGTCCCATGCAGTGCTGAGGGAGAACTCCACTATGGAGGAGCAGACCTTCGGATGAATCATTAACTCAAGACTCCATCGGCCTGCTCATGTGAGTGTAAGAAATTCCATGGCGGGGGAGTCATCCCAGTGCCCTGGCTAATATTCATCCATCCATCAAAATCACAAAACACAGATTGTCTACTCATGGGATTAAGAGTCTAATGATGACCTAACATCCATTGCTGATTGTCAGGAAAAAGCCATCTGATTTCACTGTAGGGAAGGAAACTGCCAACATCACCAGGTCTGGCCTACATGTGATTTCAGACCCACAACAATGTTGCTGACTTTTAACTGCCCCAGGCAACTAGGGATGGGCTATAAATGCTGACCTAGCTGGACACACCCTCATCCTGTGTCTGAATTTTAAAAAAAAATATCACAGTGCCGATGTGGAAACTTGTTGTGTTGAAATTCCAGCTGCATTTTTTACACTTCCAAAAAGAAGGCACTTCATTTACTGCAAAGTGTTTTGAGATATCCCGTGGTTGTGTAAAGTGACCTATAAAAACAAGTATTTTTAAAATATAATTATTTAAATTAGAACAGTGTAGTTAATGTACAAATTAACAATCCAAGAATCAGGCTTATTTCTATAAAGGTTAATACCAGGCATCCATGGTTTAAATTTACAAAGGTGGTCTCAAGGCCTGACTGAAGTATTAACCTGCCTTTAATCTTCCAGATGTTGACACATTTGCTGTGTATTTCTGGCACTTTCTACTTTAATTACTAACCCACAAACCAGTTGGACTTGAACCCACAACCATTGGATGGCAGGTGACAGAGCGACCAATTGCGCTCAGCTGATTGAACAATGTTTTTATGCATTTTATGTCCTTTCATTTTAAATCTATTCCACAAAGACAGCGATGTTTTTGAATGCAGTGAACCGAGGGATGAAAACCAAAAGGCTTTTGACAGCTGTACTTTGTATTGTGTGGATGAAGGTGGAAGGGGAATGAGAGAAAGGGTGTAGTATCCTACTTTTAAGAACCATTGACCTCTTGCATTGAATTATGGGATCACAGAGCACCGAATTCATATGCAAACTATACAATAAATGTCAGAATCCTTATGCACTTTGATATAGAGAGGGATCTGGGCATACAGATCCACAGACCCTGATAGTATCAACACAGGTTGGATAAGATGTTCAGGAAGGCAGACAGAACACTTGCCTTCATCAGTCAGGGCACTGAATATGGTAAGTTATATTATGGCTGTACAAACCTTTAGTAAGGCCATATTTGGAATGTTACATGCAGTTCTGGTCGCCACATTACCAGAAGGAGTGGATGTTTGGAGAGGGTGCAGAAGAGGTGTATTAGGATGTTGTCTGGTCTGGAGGGTTTAAGTTATGAGGAGAGATTGGCTAAACTCAGACTGTTTCCACTGGAAAGGTGGAGGCAGAGAAGTGACCTGATAGAAATCTGCGAATTTATGAGAGACATAGATAGAGTGCATAGTCAGAGGCTTTTTCTCAGGGTGGAAAGGTCAACTACAAGAGGGCCCAGGTTCAAGGTTCAAGGGGGAAGGTTATGGGGAGATGTGCAGGGAAAACCTTTCACACAAAGGATGGTGTGTGCCTGGAATGCACTGCCAGTGAAGGTTGTGGAAACATGGAGTTAGCATTGATAGATACATGAATGGGAGACGAACAGAGGGATAGATACCATGCATGGGCAATAAGTAGCAGGTTGAAATAAGGATTAGGAATCAGCACAAGCTTGGTGGGCAGAAGGACCTGCAGAAGGACATTGTACAGAAAAATGCCATGTGATCCATCATGTGTGTACCAGTTTTCCAAAAAAGCTTTCCATTAGATCCACTTGTCAGCTCTTTCCCCTCAGCCCTGCAAATGTATTCTCATCAAATACATATCCTCCTCCATTTTGAAAGTTGCTATTCAACCACAGAGGCAGCACCTGCCAGATTATAACAATACGCTACATTAAAAAAACCTCATCTCCCTACTGATTCGTTTCACAATTTTTGTTTTGAAAGTGTCCTCTGGTTATCGACCCATCAACCAGTTGAAACTCTTTCTCATATTTTTCTACTCAAAACAGCTCCTAATTTTGAACACTTCTTAAATCGTCCCAGAAGCTTCCACGCTTTATGAAGAACAATCTTCTGGACCCTAAAGAACTGACATAGGGTACCATTCCAGTAAATCTCATCATCGATTCCAAGTTTTTGACACCTTTCCTAAAGTGCAGTGATCAGGACCGAATGAAATATTCCATCCAGCCAGTACACCAAAGGTCAGAGTCGCTTTCAAGAGGACCCACTGCTTTCCGCTTTGGGAGATTTTATTTTCACATTTCTAATTTATCCATAGAAATTCAACATGAAGAAACAAAAGATCTTCGAAGAGAAGGACAAATCAGTCATAGATATCTTTAATCAACCTGCTTAGATCCTGGGATAGATAGGATTTGAACACAGGTCTTTTGACCTAGCGATAGTGACACTACTTCAGTGCCATAGGAACTCCTGGTGTGAGATATATTTAATCAACCTCTTCAAACATATTATGGCACACCTCTGGAGCAGGTGGGACTTGAACTCAGGTATCCTGGCTCAAGTGTAGGGACACTATCACCTGTGCCATAAGATCCCTAAGTTGTTGCTAATCAACCTATTTGAACGTGGGCCTGACCCACTCAGGTGAGTCTTGAACCCAGATGCTCTGGCTCAGCGACAGAGATCATCTCATTGTGTTACAAAATTTAATCAACCTGTTTTGGAGATGTTAAGACACACTTCTGTGGCAGGTGGGACTTAAGCTGGGACTTTCAAGCCCAGAGGTAGGGAAACTGCTATTGTGTCACAAAGCATTATTGAAAATCAGACAACTCGTTGAATGTGGGAAAGGAATCTTATAGAAACACAGAATTATGAAGGGAATAGATAAGATAGAAGCACGGAGGCTATTTCCGCTGACAGATGAAACTAGAACTAAGGGGCATAATCTCAAAATGAGGCGGTGCAAATTTAGGACTGAGATGAGGAGGAACTTCTTCACCCAAAGGGTTGTGAATCTGTGGAATTCTCTGCCCAGTGAAGCAGTTGAGGCTACCTCATTGGATGTTTTTAAGGCAAAGATAGATGGATTTTTGAACAGTAAAGGAATTAGGGGTTACAGTGACCAGGTGGTAAGTGGAGCTGAGTCCACAAAAAGATCAGCCATGACCTTATCGAACGGTGGACCCGGCTCACTGGGCCAAATGACCTACTCCTGCTCCTATTTCTTACGTTTTTATGTAATACCAAATGGAAACCTTAACAAAACTTCAATCCATTGCTTACCTCGGTTGTTGCACATGTACCGTATAGTTAGATGAGATGCACATTCTTGTGAGTGAACAGCAACAGACTTTGCTGAACCTAACAACACAGAGAATTATTAAAGAGGACATTTCACTTGGATCCTGACAGAGCCAGGATTCAGGTCTATTTGATCTGATGTCACTATCAAATAGTTTATGCACAAGCTCAGTAATTACAGCCACAGCAAAAGTATCATTCCCATCAATTCATAAGCACCACCTCATATTGTGTGACAGTCACTAGCAAATGGAATTTTCTAGAAGTCTTATAGCTACACTCCACCAGGCAATTATTGACACATCATAAAACATTGAGTTAAATTAAGAGGCTATGAAATCTAGAAATCTATTTTCTAAAAGTTATTTTATACTGGGGCATTTGGAACTGTCAGGACTAACATCAATAGATTTCTGTTTAGTAAGAGTATCAACAGGCACAGAGAAAAGTAGGGTAAATGGATTTGATATGATATTGAGCGGTGATAAGAGGTTCAAGAGGTTGCATGACCTCTTTCTATTGTTAGGCTCCTAAACATTGAAGAAGAGGGCTCTAAAATTGTGCTGGTCATGGACAGTAGCTAACATGACATAAATGGTTAGGGAATCAAGATTGTGCTTTCCCCATCTGTTGACTCCTCAGTCCTGGCCATGTCATTGACAGAAGTTCAGGTTCCTTCCCAGGAGGCAGAAGACTGAACTGGAGCTATTTCTAAAAGGTAAGAGAAAGGCAAGAGTGGACCTTGGACTACTGGAAAATGAGGCTAGAGAAGTAGTAATGAAGAACAAAAAGTGGTGTAGGAACTGCATAGATACTTTACATCAGTATTCACATTGGGAAAACTGAGTAGCATACTAGAACTTTAAGAGACTGCGGGGGCAGAGCAGAGTGTAGTGATCATCACTAAGGAGAAGGTACCAGGGGAAGTTGAAAGTTCCGAAGGTGGATGAATGACAGTGACTAGATGGAATACACCCCAGAGTTATGAAGGACATAGCTGAGGAGATTGTGGAGGCATAGGTGATGATATTTCAGGAATCACTGGGGTCAGGGAGTGTCACAGAGGATGGGAAAATAGCTAATGTCACCCACCTGTTTAAGAAGGGAGGGAGGCAGAAGACAGGGAACCATAGGCCAGTTAGGCTGACCTTGGTCATTGATAAGATTTTAGAGTCTGTTATTAAGGATGAAGTTGTGGAGATCTTGGAAGTGCATGGTAAAAAAGAGCTGAATTAGTACAGTTTCATCAAAGGGAGGTCAAACCTGACCAATCTGTTAGAATTCTTTGAGGAGGTAGTGAGCAAATTAGACAAGAGCCAGTGGATATATTTGGATTTCTAGGAGGCCTTTGACAAGGTGCCACACAGGCGGCTGCTGAATAAAATAAAAGTCCGTGGTGTTAGGGGCAAGATACTAGCATCATTAGAGGATTGGCTGACTGGTAGAAGGCAGAGGTGGAGATAAAGGGGTCTTTTTCAGGATGATAGCCTGTGACTAGTGGAGTTCCGCAGGGGCCAGTATTGGAGACACAACTATTCACAATATAATTAATGATCTGGTGGAAGAAACTGAGGCATTGTTGCTAAGTTTGCAGATGACATAAAGATAGGTGGAGGGAAGTGGGAAGGCTGAAGAAGGACTTGGACAGGCTAGCAGAGTGGGCAGATGGAATACAATATGGGAAAGTGTGAGTATATGCACATTGGTCAGAAGAATAGATGCATAGACTATTTTCTAAATGAGGAAAAGCTTTTGAAAAATGAAGCACAAAGGGACTTGAGAGTCCAAATTCAGAATTCTCTTAAGGTTAACAGATTCAGTTAGCAGTTTGGAAGGTTAATGCAATGTTACCTGAACAACTTTTCTTTCCAATCCTCCCACTTTCTCCAAACAAAAGGAGTAGCCATGGGCACCCGCATGGGCCCCAGCTATGCCTGCCTCTTCGTAGGGTATGTGGAACAATCCATCTTCCGCAACTACACTGGCCCCACCCCCCATCTTTTCCTCCGCTACATTGATGACTGTATCGGCGCTACCTCGTGCTCCCACGAGGAGGTTGAACAGTTCATCCACTACACCAACACCTTCCACCCCGACCGCAAATTCACCTGGACAGTC
>NC_057736.1:16482611-16533846 GCF_004010195.1 Chiloscyllium plagiosum
TATCTTCCGACTGGGATCCCTCCAACCGCAGGGGATGAACTTGGACTTCACCAGTTTCTTCATCCCCCCTCCCCTTGTCTCAGCCGAATCCCTCCAGCCCGGCACCGCCTTCCTGACCTGCAGTCTTCTTCTTGACCTCTCCGCCTCCACCCTACTCCGACCTATCACCCTCACCTTGACCTCTTTCCACCTATCACATTTCCAACGCCCCTCCTCCAAGTCCCTCCTCCCTACCTTTTATCTTCTCCTGCTGAACACTCTCTGCTCATTCCTGAAGAAGGGCATGTGCCCGAAACGTCGAATCTTCTGTTCCCTAGATGCTGCCTGACCTGCTGTGCTGTTCCAGCAATAAAGTTTCAGCTTTGATCTCCAGCGTCTGCAGACCTCACTTTCTCCTCTAATGCAATGTTACTGTTCATTTCAAGAAGGCTAGAATACAAGGGCAGGAATGTACTGCTGAGACTGTATAAGGCTTTAGTCAGACCGCATTTGGAATATTGTGAGCAGTTTTGGGCTCCATATCTAAGAAAGGATGCACTGGCCTTGGGGGTGGGCGGCAGAGAAGGTTTCCACGAATGATCCCAGGGATGAAGGATTATGAAGAACTGCTGAGGACTCTGAGTGCGTACTCAATGGAGTTTAGAAGGATGAGTGAGGATCTGTGGGGCAACTTAGAAAATACTGAGAGGCCTGGATGGAGTAGACATGTTTCCACTAGCAGGAGAGACAAATATCTGAGGGCACAGCCTCAGAGTGAAGGCATGACCCTTTAGAACTTCGATGTGGAGGTATTTCTTAAGCTATAGGTTGGTTAATCTGTGGAACACATTGCTACAGAAGGCTGTGGATTTAGTCATTTAGTGTATTTAAGACAGGGATAGGCAAGTTCTTGGTTGGTAAATGGATCAAAGGTTAAAGGGAGAAGGCAGAGGAATGGAGTTGAGAGATATATCAGCCATGATTGAATGGTGGAGCAGACCTAATGAGTCAAATGGCCTAAATCTGCTTCTATACTTTACAATCTAGTGGACTTTATGGTCCAGAACCATGGAAAAGATTTTAAAAAGCTGTCCTGGACCTCCATGCTTTTCTTGGTATCCTCAAAATCAATAATTTATCATCAAAAAGGGTCCCTTAAAATGTGAGGGGCCAGGTTTGAATCCCTGGGGAGGGGACAGCAGTTGGGGACATGTGGCAGACTTCATGCTCAGACACAATGTCATATTCCCCTCAAAGTTCACTTTCCAGACATTTACATTAGCTATTGGCTAGGGCAGAATTATTTCAGGATGCCAAAGAGGCCTAATGTCCTGTCATGTATCTGGGTGTAAGGTAACTACCTCAACAACATACCTCTGATACAGTCAAGAACAGAGTCTCTTGTTCAAATGAGCGGCAGAAACACTGAAGTGCTTTGTGTGAAAGTGTATTTCCAGCTGATATAGGATCATGCCACACATAGGATCATGCCACACATAGGTAGATACAGGTAAGGAGTAGAAATGCCTGTGCTAGACACTAATGTTTTTGTTAGTCTGCTATATTTCTTTTCAGGTAATGATTGAGCTGTGCTGTGAGATGGAAATGCAAACATCTTCCTTCAAACATCCTGTACAGAAATTACTTTGACTCTGACTCTTTGCTGATTGGGAATGGGAGGGGAGTTCAAGAAAGATTGATGATATGCATAAACTATGGGCTTTTGTGAGTTGTCTTTCTGCAATATTGGTACAATTTTAAGAAATTCTATAAAATGTCAGGATGACAAAGATTACTAGGGATAGCTTTGACACCTCTTTTCAAAGTATTTAATTTCAGTCAGGATTGACTTTGTTCACTGTGACACATAAAGTCACATATGCTATGGCTGACTGAGCTTCACTCGTTTTGAGCATTAAGCTTTGGTTTGTCTTTCTAATTGACTCCTTGGTCCTGGACCTGCTTCAGTTTGTTGCCACGCTTTGTGAATACAAGTTCTTTCCTTTCCAACTTCTTTGGTTTTCTGCGCTGCTCAGATTGTTGAGGAATTGTTGGCCTCAATTGTTATCCTTTCTTTTATTCTTTCATGGATTCTGTGGATCTCTGGTAAAGTAAACATTTGTTGCCCATCCTTAGTTGTACTTAAGGTCAGAACTGGAGTACTGCCATATAGTAATAGTGAGGCAAAGATTTTCTTTATGCAGTGAAACTGTAAAAATGTTAATTTAGAATACCAAGGAACTCCACACTCCCACACCATTTCTCTTGTTCCGTGTTATTGATGTTAATATTTGATGATCTGCTTTCTCTGTCAATTCCAGATTTATATATAGTGTCTTGAAAGTCTACAGAACAAGAGTAATTTTTCATATAGAAACTCTGACCACAGATTCTTCAATGCTGTGTATTGTATTTTAAAAATATTTTGTTATTAGAAAGTGAAAATACCTTAGAAGTAAGTTGTATAGATTTTGCGTAGACTGTTCATCCCAAAAGCTTCATGCTGTTCCACACAGTATTTCCATGATACTTCCTTTCCTTATTACACATCCTTATATTCCTTTTTATAGAGTATTTGTTTAGCTCACTCTGGTCTCAATTACTCCTTGTAATACAAGTTCCACATTCTTATCACATTTTGTGTAAAAGAATTGCTCATGAATTCTTGATTGAGCTGTTATAGTGACTATCCCACATTTATCCTCTCTAGTTTTGGCATCCCCCTTGAAGTGAAATCAACTTTTCTAATCATAACCAATCAGAATTTGAAAGACCTTTACTAGGTTACCTCTCAATGTTCCCTTTTCCAG
Source organism: Chiloscyllium plagiosum (assembly GCF_004010195.1). Classification (NCBI taxonomy): domain Eukaryota; kingdom Metazoa; phylum Chordata; class Chondrichthyes; order Orectolobiformes; family Hemiscylliidae; genus Chiloscyllium; species Chiloscyllium plagiosum. The sequence continues at coordinate 16,485,401 of NC_057736.1, forward strand.
ACTTTAGTGCTGATAGCCCAGTCAGCTCACAGAATGGATTGTGCATTCAAATTTCCCTCCAAGATTTGAACCCATATCCCAGGCTGATGTTGCCATCCAGCACTGAAGGAATATTATGTTGTCAAGATTTGCAGAACTATGTTCATTCCTGTTCAGCCTATTTCACTGGGTGTGCAAGATCTCTCATGGTATCTAAATGTAACTCTGGCCTGTTTTCCAGCTTCTAATGTTATTAAATTGCTCTTTTATCCCATTTTATTTTGGGGAATCTTGCTGTATACAAATTGGTTGCTAGTACTAGTTACTCAATAGCTGCCCTTTAAAATAGTGCAATGTGTGTACTGTTATTTGAGGTTTATTTTGAGATGTGGTACATTGTTGTCTCAATATATTTCTGTCCTGTTTTATATTCACACAAATGATATGGAAGCCAAGGTTTGTGTTTGATTCCCAAAGTTGGTCCACCACATGACCGTGCAGGAGATCGATTATGGTATGTGGGAACTAAAGGGATACATCAGGAATCTCAGTCACATATTTCCATTCAGGGCTCAACCAGAAGTGGAAAAGTCCTCCTGCTCCTACTTTATTATGTTTCTTTGAATCCCACCTGTACAACTCTGGGATTCCAAGGACAATTGTAATATACTTAACCAATTGCAGATCAGGGAACGAATCTGGGAGTTTCTCTTTGTGACCCAAGTGCACATGGATGCCATCAAATGAAGCTCTATTCTGCATTCAAAGTGGCAATGGTTTGTTCACCTTGAAGTAATTCCTTGACGTACAACTCTTATCCAAATTTTAAAAGTTTTGAGTTTCTAATAGAGGTGTGTTCTATCTCCCTTAAGCAACCTCAGATATGAAGTTAGTGAAGTTGAGATTACTGCACATCCTCCCACCTTTGTGAAGCACAAGCAGTGTTTTAATAAAACTGAGTGCTTTGCTCAGGGAGTAGAGTCAATCACACTGGTATGGGACTGGAGTCACAAATAGGGCTCACCTGGTAGAGAGAACCATGAAGGTGAGCCATACCCTTTAGCTCTGAATGTGAGTTTAATGCAGTGCATCAATTTCTCAAGACCTCAAGAGACATTAAAAAAAATGCAGGTTACAACTTTTGTAAATGACACTCAGTTATCTTTCAATAAGTTCAAAAGCATCGAGACAATGGCATGAGAATAACAAAAGAGTGGGTTTTTGAAACAGAAAAGGGAAAGGAAAAGTGTGATAACAATAATAAAGATGAACTTCTGCATAGATTTCATGTAGACAGATGCAGTACAGGTATGCCCTGGAGGGGTTAGGACCTTTGTGAGGTGCATAGCTCTCAAACCTGTTTCATTCAAGCCTGACAGGAAGCTGGTGGGTGTAAGTGGAGCTGAGCTGCGTGCTTGCATGTCGGTGCGAGACACTCAACAGCTGGACGAACACGTCAACCGTGGTTTTGCTGATAAAATCGCAGCTGTGAAAAGGTGGGGACTGAGCTGAGTCCAGCGGCAGGTGAGTGGGTGGCAACTAACGGGCTACAGGATGCCACAGAAATCAGATATTTTCCTCCCTGCAGCTGCTGCACCCAGCTAACACTCCATCGAATAAAACATGGCACTTCCTGTTATTCTCAAACAGCTTTCTAATACAAGCTCACTTCCTCAAACGTTCCACAGCAGACCCTAACTATTTCTCAGAGCACAGCATCGTTTCATCCAGGGGATTCCCTTTGACAACAATGAATTGCCAATTGCATAAAATATATGCTGACAGACCATTCAGCCCGACTGGTCCACGCTGGTGTTCCGGCCCCACAGAAGCCTCTTCTCACCCCTATTCCCACATCATATTCACACAACTTTCTACTCCTTTCTTTTCAATATATTTATCTTACTTTTACTTAAATGCATCAATGTGGCTCCATGACGTCGTTCCACATTTTAACCACTCTCTGAGTGAGAAGATTCCTCATGAATTCCCAACTGGATTTATAAGTGATTGTCCTACTTTCATGGCTCTGAGTTTGGACCCATCTTCCCTACATCAAAGAACAAGCATTGAACAAGTAATTTGTGTTGAAAGAAGCATTGGATACTACCACACAGTCTCACTGTGTTCACTTATCCCCATCTTGTGGATGTTTTTACATTTCTTTGTAAATTGAAAATATATCATTATGAATTTGTTTACTGTCTTGTGAACACAATACTTTCTAGCAGAGTGGTGAGTGATTAGGAGTGAGAACACTGGCTGATTTTACATCTCCCTTAACTTTATATTGCCACAGTCAATTAAACACTGTGAACAAGCTTAACATGACCAGCTCCTGAACGTAACACACTGCTATGTTGTAACTCATTGGACCTCAAACAGTCCTGGTAGAAGAGATTATCTCTGGTACTCCCAGCATATAATCATAGCTGGCAGGAGTTACCAGTAACCAAAATCACTGATGTGGTCTAAGCCTGGCTGATAGCTGCTTGGCATTGATCCTTAACATCAATGACACTTGCTACCATAGCAACACAAGATAGTCTAATTGGGAAGATACTACTCTGGCCTATGATGATGTCTAGGAGAAAGTGAGGACTGCAGATGCTGGAGACCAGAGTTGAAAAATGTGGTGCTGGAGAAACACAGCAGGCCAGGCAGCATCCGAAGAGCAAGAGAATCGACGTTTCGGGCATAAGCCCTTCTTCAGGAATGTTGATGACTTGTTTCTTTTTCTGGAATGGTGCCATATTCAATAAAGATAAATAATTTGCATTTACATGTCAACTTTTATGAACTTAGACTTTCTGAAAGTGCATTACAATCAATTAATCTCTTTTTGAGGTGTAGCCACTGTTGGATCATGGAAACACTGCAACCAATAACAATACAGCTCCCTCATTAACAATACAGTTTTGGTCAGATATCCTATATTAGTGATTTTGGTTGGGAGATTAATATTAGACAGGCACTGAGGTTGACCCTGGAGATATGCTAAGCTTAATTTTAACATCGTAAGCAAAGGTTTGTATTGCACTGGGTATCAGTGCACTGCTCCTCCGATGCTGCCTGAACTGCTGTGCTTTTCCAGCACCACTCTAATCCAGAATCTGGTTTCCAGCATCTGCAGGCGTTGTTTTTACCTTGCACTGGGTATCAGCCTAGATAGACAGCACAGTGGCTCAGTGGTTAGCATTGCTGCCTCACAGCACCAGGGACCCAGGTTTGATTCCCGCCTCGGGTGACTGACTGTGTGGAGTTTGCACATTTCCCTGTGTCTGCGTGGGTTTCTTCTGCGTGCTCTGATTTTCTCCCACAATCCAGAGATGTGCGGGCCAGGTGAATTGGTCATGCTCACTTGCCCATAATGTTAGGTGCATTAGTCATGGGTAAATAAGGGGAAGGAATCTGGGTGGATTACTCTTCAGGGGGTCAGTATGGACTTGTTGGGCCAAAATTCCTGTTTCCATACTTTAGGGAATCTAATCTATTTTCTGCTCAGGGCTGTACAGTGGGACTTGAATCCACATCCTTCTGACTAAGAGACAATAACAAATCAAGCTGAGCTACAGTTAACAAATTCATACCAATATTCCATTTGGCACTCTTTTACCTATTATCCCTAAGCACTGATTTCCCAATCTCAAGCCTCAATATTTTGAAACCTTCAAATAACCATTCACCTTGAACCATAGCCTTACTGTACCATGGAAATGAGTTAAGTGAGTGCCCAGTATTCGCAATCATCACTAAAATATTTTGAGATTCATTCTATCTTTAAGGAGGGTTGCAGAGCTGCTTTGCAGAGACATAAGTTGAGAATTATACCCAGGAGCGAGTCACAGATGCTAGCTCAAGTTTGCTGTGGAGTTAGACACCATCTGCTACTAAACAGGCAGCATTAGTATGTACCAGAGTTGCCCTGTCTCTCAGTATGAGCTGGCATAAGCAGCTATTTGCTTATAATTATCAAATGTTTACTTCCAAGCAAATAACACTCTCATTTTCACTTTCTGTGGCTTTCCAAATTTGGTACTCTGCTTTTTAAGTTATTTTTATAAAAGCAAGTAAGTGGACATCAGAATCCAGCTGATATAAACTACGCATCTTTCTCCCAAGGACAGACATTTCCACTCAGTATTTTCACTTCCTCTTCTGAAGATGTGCTGATTCTTTTTATATAAACAGAAAGAGGTCGTCTGGCTCTGTGAGCCTGTTCCACCATTCAGCCAGATTATGGCTGATCACTATTTTTTAGTTTAGAAATCCTACATTGTGGAAGCAGCCCTTTGGCCCAACAAGTCCACACTGACCCTCCAAAGAGTAACCCACCCAAACCCATTCCCCTGTATTTACCCCTGACTACTGCACCTAACCTACCTATTCCCAAACACTATGGGCAATTTAGCATGGTCAATTCACCTAACCTGCACATCTTTGGATTATGGGAGGAAACCAGAGCACCCGGAGGAAACCGACTCAGACACAGGGAGAGTGTGCAAACTCCACACAGACAGTCGCCCAAGGTTGGTATTTAACCTGGGCCCCTAGTGCTGTGAGGCAGCAGTGCTAACCACTGAGCCACCATGCCACCCTAACCTCATCTCTATTTACCTTTGTTTCATATCCCTTGATGCATTTCAGTTCTTGATTTTTTAAAAAAGTGCAGAGCATTGACAGTCTTTACAGGGAGAATTCCAGAGTTTCGCTGCTTTATGTTTGGAATAATTCTTCCTGATTTCATTCCAAAAATGACCTGGCTCCAAATTCATGCTTATGTCTCTTTATGCTGTACTGCTCACCAAAGGAAATGCCTTCTTTGTATCAATCCACTTATCTTTCATCAATCTTAAATACCTCAATTAGGTCACTCCTCAATCTTCTAAACCTTCGGGTACACATGCCAACTTTCCTCACAGAATTCAATCTTTTTTTAATTTTTGGTCCAATGTGTTGAGCAAATTATTATATAAAAGATAAAGAACAAAGAGCAACTTTTATTTGTAAAGCTCTCTTTGATTGGTAAATCAGCACTTGGTAGCAAATTGTGAAACAAAATTTCACACAAAGCCACATAAGGAGACATGGGGTAGGTGACCAAAAGCTCAGTTGGAGAGGTCACTTTTAGCAAGCTCAGCTCCTTCATCGGGTAACTAGTGGGGCAGGATCATAAGACACAGAATTTATAGTAAAAGATCTTTTGCTATAAATTCTGTGTCCAATGATCTTGCCCCACTAGTTACCCAATGAAGGAGCAGCGCTCTGAAAGCTAGTACTTCCAAATAAACCTATTGGACTATAACCTCGTGTTGTGTGATTTTTAACTTTGACCACCCCAGCCCAAAACCAGTTCCTTCACATCAAGTCCAAAGATATGTAGATTAGTTGGATTAGCCATGCTAAATTGCCCACAGTGTGTAGGCTAGGTGGGTTAGCCATGGGAAATGCAGGGTTATAGGGTAGGGGAGTATGTCTGGGAGGGATATTCTTCAAAGGGTCAGTGTGAACTTGATGGGTTGAATGGCCTGCTTTCACACCACAGGGATTCTATGATTCTTAAAAGATCAGAGAAAGGGTGAAGTTGACTGGAATGAAATAACTTTCTCTGATATGACAGAGAGATGAGTTCAGCTGCAGGTGTCTTTTGGAGCTGGTAGCCCAAAGGTCAATGAGATGTTCCCAAATGTTCAACTCCCTGCAAAGTTCATCCTCAACTGTGCAACATTTTTCAAAATTGCGTGCAAAGTTGAGCTTTTTTCAGCAACTGACACTATTTCCGTTTTTGAAATTAAAATCACTGATAAAGATTAAAATAGACCCACAAGCAAGGAAGTGTCGCTCAGGGGGAGATGAAATACAAGCGGTTTGATTCCCATCTTAGTTGGAGAGGTAAAGGCAGACAAGCCAGAAACAACTTTATTCACTAACAAGATTCCAGTAGAAAAGGATATGTCAGCTATTGGAAAGATTCAGAAGAGTGCAATCAGAAAAATTCATAGGTCTGTAATGTGTGATCAATATAAATATATTGGGCACATTTTTAATGGAACAGAATGTTTCTAAAGCAATTAGATATTGCGATCAACTTTTTAACCTTATCTGGAATCTTAGACATAGAGCTCCTGGCCTGTGCTTGCAGAGCACAGACTTGATACGATCTGTAAATGCAATATTTTAGTGATTGAATAGTCAGTTTACGAAACAGACTCCCTTGGGAGGTGGTGAAAACAGTTACAATCATCTCCTCAATGCCATTTTCTCTCACTGTCTCCAAATCCCTCAATGTCATAAGTCTCTGGAAACCTGTTGATTTCTGTCTTGACAATGCTGAACGATTCCACAGCCCTTAGGGGTAGAGAACTTCAACAATTCACCACCCTCTGAGTGAAGACATTGTTGTTAATTCTGTCTTAAATGGCCTGCTTCATATCTTGAGATGATGTCACCTTTTCTGAAGCCACCAGCCAAGGAAATATCCTGTCTGTATCCAACCTGTCATGCCAGATTCAAACTTTCGACATTTTAGTGAGAGCATCTTCTCATTCTTGAAAATTCTAGACCCAGATTTTTGCATCTCTCCTCATAAGACAATTTCGTATTCATTTATCAAAATATAAATTAGATAGATTTCTGTCAGAAAATAACATTTTGGGATACAGTGCATGAGTAATTTGAGACTGATTTCTGGTAACTGTAACACGTTTGGGAGGAACTGCAGTTTTATGCTTATGGTTCACAAAGCCTTCCAGCACTGGTGTTCTCATCACCTCATGTCTTGGCCTTTTGTAGATTATTTGTGTTATGTTAGTTTCTGAGTAGTTGCGATGTAGTGATGCCACTACATTTCTGTTCCAAGTATATAAGCCTGTCTAATTATCAGTGATACAGGATAGACCATTAGTGAGTCTTATCAAGAAGTGACACTTGTCTTACATTACATGAGACAATTTATTACATGATGCAGTGGATACAATTTGCATCAACTAGTTAGACATAACTACTTAAGACCATCAAAAGCCAGAGATGACATGTCTCAATTGGGAATTCTTGTGCAAGGCTTTTTTAAATTCACACATGGGATATGGGCACTGGTAGTTAGATCAGCATTTATTGCATATCCCTATTTGCCCTGGAGAAGTTGATGGTGAGTTTCATTCTTTAATTACAGCAATCCTTGGGATGTAGGGACACTCAAAATACTGTTTGAAAAAAAATTAGAGGATTTTGACACAACATCAGTGAAGGAACAGGGGTATAGTACTAAATCAAAGTGGTTTGTGACTTGGAAAGAAACTTGCAAATGGTGATGTTCCCAAGCATTTGCTGCCCATGTCCTTCGAGATGATAGAGATTGTGAATTTGAAAGGTGCCACCAAAGGAGAATTGCTGCAGAGCATTTCGTAACTTGCATGCACAGTTTCTACTGTGTCAGTGGTGGAAGAGAGTGAATGTTGAAAGTGCCAATCAAAGTAGCTGGATGGTGTCAAGCTTCTTGAGTGTTGTTGGAGCTGCCCTCCTCTGGGAGAGTATTCCATCACACTCCTGCTTTATGCCCTATGGAATGGTTGACATAAAATGGGCAGACAGAAGATAAATTACTATCCTCTGAACTGCACATAGAGCCATTGCATTTATATTGCTGTCCAGCTGAGTTTCTGGTTAATGATAAACTGGAGAATGTTGATAGTGGAGGACTTAGCAATAGTAATACAAGTGAGCATCAAGGAACGGCTGTTATATTTTCTTATGTTGGTGATGCTTAGCTCCTGTGCAGCATGAATGTTATTTGTCACTTGTCTACGCCTGATATGGAATGGGATCTTTTACCTTCACCTGAGTGGACTGACGGGAGCTTGGCTTCATGTACATCTGAAAGATAATTCTTCTGACAGTGAACTTTCAGCATAATTTGAACACAGTCTCCCTAGCTCAAACGGGAGAATGCTACATAGATATTTCTAAGTAACCTGTTCAGATGTGTTGTGACATGCAGCTGGACTTGAACTCAGGTCTCCTGGCTAGGAGGTAGTGATATCATCATTGCACCACAAGAAACTTTAGAATGTTACATATTGAGCTGCAGCTAAACCCATATACCTGAAGGATCTTAGAAACTTTTACTATATTTTCGACATACTTTCCGCTATTCCCTCTGTCCAAATTCACCATCATGTCAACTCTACATGAAGCATAGGAACATGGGAACAGGAGTAGTCCATTCAGCGCTTCAAGCCTACTCCACAATTTAATGAGATCATGACTGATCTGTGGGCTAACTGCATATACCTGCATTTGGCCCAAGCAATTCTTTTCACCTGGGAGCAATGGCACAGCTTGGTGATCAGGAGCAGATAACCTCTCTAACTCATGATTTTGCCACAGCTGGGCTTCAACTATGATCAACCAACTCAGCACAGACCTAATGCAAATCTTCTTGGCTGCATAGTTCTGTGTCAGTTTCTGGCCATTCTGTTAAGTTGAGTTCATTGAGTTCCCATTAAAGAAAAGATGATTGCCTTGCTCATAAACTTTGGAGTCAGCAGAGGACACCAGTCACCAAATCTCATTCCATTCTTTTCTGGATGTGGCCACTAGGAGATGCTGACAAGCAGTTTATAAAGTGAACCTTTTACAAAGTTCCTCCCCCATGCATCTACAATCTCACAGGTGATTAATCCATACTTGTCAGCCTTTTATGCCACCACATGAGTAACATCACCATGCCTGCACAGAACCTTAAACATGTTGTTTCCAGGATCACTTTCTTTTGCAATTAAGTTTAAAACATCCGATATATTTATAGCAAAGTACTCCTAAAAATACTGACATACTTTCAGGACTCCCTGCTGACACATTCCCAGCAAAGATAGATGGATCCAAAACGTTCCCATCTAAATATGGAAACACTGTTGGTTTATGGTACATTTGACAACTATCGCCTCGCAAATTCCTCCTGGTGACTGCCAGATTTTTGAGACTTGCAAATACCAGGACTGTTCATCAGGAGTTTGCCATTCCTTCTTCAAGCTGCTTTTAATTCCTACTCAGCCGAGTCAGGGTCGGTTCTCTTATTTTCAGATTAACTCTTGTTTTGTTTTGCCAGCTATCTCTCCCTTCATTGCTGCAATATTTATTTTCTAAACATATTACCATCAGTCTCTACCCAGTTATCTTTTAATGAAGGTACAGCCGGTTGTACTAGTTGGTTATCAGCTCTGACTCAACTCAGTAGGATTGTATGTCCCTGAAACATCCAGCTGCATTAACTATATATCCTGTAGCAGTTATTATTTCAAAGCAATCTAACATATCCTTCATTCTTCTCAGTTCATTCCTAGCCCATCATTATAATTTTTTCGCATTGCCGGTTTCCTCTCCAGTGGCATTCACCCATGCCAGCTAGAATTCGACAGAAATCTGTCACTTTCTAGGAGTGGATCCAAATTCCCATGCCCCACATGTAAAACTTGCAAAAAATGTAAAGATACCCCGTTATGATTAAATGCAGCACGGAAACAGGCAATTCAAGCCAACTAATTCTTGTCAGTGTTTATACTGCAATCAAACCTCCTTCCATTTTTCCTCACCTAAATCTGACAGCATAGCCCTTTGTTGTCTTCTCCCTTGTGTGTTTATCTAGTTTCCCTTTGAATGCATCCGTTCTATCCGCCTCATGAATTCCACATTTTCCCCACTCTCTGGTGAAAAAGGTTCCTTCTGAATTCCCTATTTGATTTCTTGGTGACTATCGGGGGGCACGGTGGCTCAGTGGTTAGCACTGCAGCCTCACAGTGCCAAGGACTCAACTTGGGCAACTGTCTGTGTGGAGTTTGCACATTCTCCCCGTGCCTGCGTGGGTTTCCTCTGGGTGCTCCGGTTTCCTCCCACAATCCAAAGATGTGCAGGTCAGGTGAATTGACCACGCTCAATTGCCCATAGTGTTAGATGCTTTAGTCTGGGGTAAATGTAGGGTAGGGGAAAGAGTCTGGGTGGGTTATTCTTCGGAGGGTCAGTGTGGACTTCTTGGGCCATAGGGCCTGTTTCCATACTGTAGGGAATATAATCTAATCATATTGATGACACCTAAAAGATAAAAGAAAATGTTACTTTTGTGTTTACTCTATCAAAAACTTAATAATTTTAAATATCTGTTGGGTTATCCCTAGGCATCTAATTCTCAAGGAAAGAGAGACCCACTCTGTTCATCCCATATTGGTATTAGAATGTCTCATCTCTGATATCATCCTTGTAAAGTTATCTTCCACTCTCTTTGGTAGCTGGTTTTAATGTTTTTTTCTAAAATTGCGCCCAGAAATGTGATCTCTAAATATTAGCCAATCAAGATTTGATACAAATTTTAACATAATTTCTCTATCCTTCAATTCTGTTCACCTTGAAATAAACCCCAGTTCATTTTTTCATTTTTTTTTTAGAAATGGCCTTATTAACCACATGGTGTAAGATTGGCAGTAAGAATATTCCTGCTGTCAAGAGCAAAAAGTCCTGTTTTCCAACTGTGTCTTGAACAGTGAAATAAGATGCTCACTAGTGAGCAGTGAGATGCCTATTTACATGCATTTGCATGCATTAACACCCTCTTATTATATAATCTTGCCTCATTGGTATGCAGTTTCCATTTCTCCCACCCGCCAAATAGAAACTGGATGGTGACATTTCCTGATGGGAAAGTCAGAGGAGCAACCTGTTTATTTTCAGCTTACCAGTTGCTCCTCCAGTCCTCCATCATGGACACCAGGCACCAACATCTCAGGGCATTTAAGCAGCGATCACACACGACACCATCAACCAGATCCTCCAGCTCCCCATTGGCATAGTAGGGTGCCAATTTCCCTTGTCTGACATTGGAATTATGCACAGCAATTACGGGCTGCCACGCTTGACTGGGTGCAGAGCTAAGCATGCGAAGTAAGCCATGTGATTTATATCATTTTTATATTCTTTATTTCAGGGTTTGAATTTTGAACTGGTGGCATGTGCATTTTGGTCTGTGTGAATGAAGAGGTTTAATGATTAACTTAGCGCCCTGCTATGCCAATGGGGAGCAGGAGGACCTGTTTGATGGTGTTGTGTATGATCGCTGCTCAGGTGCCCTGAGATGTTAGTGCCTGATACCTGGTGTCCATTAACTTTATGCAAATATGATACTTTTCAAAAACCAACATGAGACAGAAATTGATAAAGAGGTTGCATTGGGAGAGTTTTACAAATAAATAGCATACACATTGAAGAGCGTTACTTTGCTTTCTGTTTTAAGGATCAGGAGTTTTTTTATTTTGACTGATGTAAATCCCAGAGCTTAAAAAGTTTTTGGTTTAAATTCACAGGGTCCTGGTGGAAGTTAGATGTATGAAACAATTTGAAGAAAGGTTAGATAGTTTGGAACTGTTAGGAAATAGTTTACCTGAGTGTAAAGATTTTAGTTTGCAAGTTCCAGACCAGATGTGTTTGATTAGAATTCTGAAGAGTTATTTGAAGCGAAGAAAGTCTACACTTAGCTGTGTGAATAATCAAGAAAGAGGCTACCAAATTCTCAAGACTGAGAATTGAAAGAAGCAGTTAGGTTAAACCTATAAATGTGATGGAGAAGGAAATTCTTTCCAGTGTTTGAAAACTGCATTGTGTTAGGATAGACAGGATTGGATTTTTACTGTATGCATGTTCCTAAATCATTCAATTCATGTTTCTTTTATTAATTCACATATTATCCATGACGCTGGATAGGCCAGCATTTATTGCTCATCACTAATTGCGCAGAGGACAGTTAAGAGTGAACCACATTACTATGGGTCTGGAGTCACATGTAGGCCAGACCAGGTAAACATGATAGTTTCCTTCCTATAATGGACATTATATTTCCAACAACCAACAATGGATTCATGGTCATAATTAGATTTTTAATGCCAGATTTATATTGAACTCAGATTCCACCATCTACCAGGCAGGATTCTAACCTGTGTGCCCAAAACATCACCAGGGTCTGATGAAGGGCTTTTTTGCAAAGCATCAATTCTCCTGCTTCTCGGATGCTGCCTGACTGGCTGTGCTTTTCCAGCACCACACTCTCAACTCCTTTAGATTAATAGCCTAGCTATAATATCATGAGGCCAACACCTCCCCCATCTTGTTCTACGTAAGTAATTTGGGTTAGCTTGGTTTATTCTATGTTACGTTATTTTCCTTTCAATAACAAACTTGTATTTTATTGTTAACACCAAATATGCAGCATTGTGTGATTGTATTTAAGTGAAAGAACACCTGTTCAAATAAAAAAAAACAAAATATGATCTATCAAGGCTGACTGGGATCTGACTTGCAATAGCATCAGCTGGACTTCAAAGATGATGCCAGTGCCAAGAATCCCTAACCCTAACCTTAACCTTAACCCTAACCCTAATCCAAACCCAATCCTAATGCTAATACTAATGCTCAATACTAACCCTAACCATATCACAGCAATGACTAGTCCTTCTGCCTGCAGTGAGTGGAAGAATATGATGAGCAAGCTGCCATGGAGGTGTGCGGAGAATTTGGGATGATAGTGCGAGCACACCCTCTATGCCTCACGAAAAGCTGTGAAACTTACCAAAATTGATACTTTGCTGATTTCTGTTAAAATATAGCCCTATGCTTCATGTAATGTGTTTAATGGCTGTCATAATATAAAGTGAAAGCTCTTTTCAACAAAGGTAAATGTCAAAAGACAATGGCTCACCCGCCAGTACACTTTGCACAAATGCATTTCTCCAAATATGTCGGGAAACATCTCAAAGAGCTTCGCAACATGTATGGATACCAAGCTACCAAGATCAATAGCCATGACATTAATCAAAAAAGTAGGTTTTAGGAAGCAGGAAGAAGTGATAGGATATGGAAACGTTTCGGATGAATTTCAGAGCTCTGACAGCTGAAGGCGTGGCCACCATGGTGAAGAGATTAAAATGTAGAAGATGCAAGAGTCCAGAATTGGGAAAACACACACACCTTGCAAGGTTGTAAGGCTGGAAGAGGTTACAGAGATAGAGATGGAGTGAGGTGATGGAGTTAGCTAAAAACAAAGTAAGTATTTTAATTTATAGTGGTGTTGGATCAAGAGCCAATATAGGTAAGTCAGTGACCATGTGGGTAAAGACAAATTAGGGAAAATCATGTGGACTGCACAGATAGTTGCCACTTAAATATAGGCTCAGTGAATGACATAATAAACTGTTTCACTAACTCATTTGGATATTTAGCGCACTGCTCTTTACAAAGGTGTGAATGAGGGATGATAGTCTGCTGCTTAATTGCCCTTTCGTAAGCTACATCATTCCTACCAAAAGCTTATTATTAAAGTTTGATTGGCAAGGGTTAAATTGGGCTTTGTAGTCCCCACTGGTGTACCCCTCCCCTGGGTGATATCCTTTTTGTCCTTGCAAAGTTGAAATCTGCCCTATCTCTGTTGTGTATTTTGCTGATTATTGATATTAAGGTTATGGCTTCATAGCAGATGGTCATAAATATTCTAAAAGGGTCAAGCTGCATGAATCCATGCAACTATGCTATTAACTGTTTGTCTTCTATGGGTAAGTTTTCAATGCAAAGAACTTTGAATCTGACACACATTCCTTTCACTAGCAAGGCACAGCAAGGACTGTGCAAGGATTCACCGCATCGCTATTCGAAGAACAGAGGTGTTTCCCTCAAGTGTGCTGCCAATATTTCTCAATCAACCGGTACTACTAAAAACAGATAATCTGGTTACTATCACATTGCTGTTTCTGGAAGCTTGCTGCATGCAAATTGGCTGCTGTGTTCCCTACTTTACAAACATGGCCACACTTCAGAACCATTTTTTATTGGCTGTAGAATATTTTGTTACATCTTGAAGTTTTGCAGGGACCTAAGTAAATGCACACCTTTCCTATTGCACTTTGTGAATAGGCAGATTTATATTTTAAAACATGTTTCCTTGCACTTGCACCAATCACTCAACATTTCAACCACCATGTACAAGGTAGAGTTTAATTGTTATAGCACTTGAGCAAGGCTGATATAATCAATGATCAGCAATTGACCCCAGGGAGTAGATGTGGCCTGCCATTTCAGTGCAATGCAGTGGAAAGTAACAAGGGGGAGGTAATGGGTTCTCTTGAGGTTGAAGCAGACTAAGTAAAAACTAACTGAATTGTTCATGGAAAGTAAAGACATTGTGGGGAAAACGCAGAGTGGAACTAATTGCACAGCTGTTTCAAGCAGCCAACATGGAGAGAGGAATGGCCTCCGTCTGTACTGTAAGATACTGATTTCAAGTCTGCTAACTACTTTCGTTGTGAGGCAGCTAGGACATTTGGATCTGCATGTATAGAGTTAAGCAACTCCCTCATTCAGATGCCAGCTACATATTTTCTGCTTACTTTCTCACTGCACTGAAGAAGTTTGGAATCAGGCAGTTTAAAAGTGTGTTACCATCAGTGTATAAAATAGGCGACTAATTGGATCATATTGACACTAATGGTTCACAACTGATTGACTGTCAGTAAATCAATGGGCTGGGATGCCCTTAACCTTCAAACACACTCTAGTGTCTGCACAAACTTTAGTACCTCACCTTATTCTGGATTCACCATGCCCAATGTCCCTTCCCCCATCCCTCTTGGCCCTGCTGGTAATGCCCGCCAAGGGTGACAAAGCAAGCAGTGCAGCTGGTCTGCAAATGACCTCTCTCTCTTTCATTCTCTCTCCTGGGCAGAATAACTTAATGACCTGCTTCATTGTCTCTGGGCAAGCCTACATCGAGCAGAGTGTGTGGAGAGAGCATGCAAGCACAGAGTGCAGCTGTCAGCTGAGGGCCGCGAATGTGAAATAGAACCAGATTTAATAACATTCGTTTTTTTTTAATTGCAGCCTGTGACACATGGGATTAGGCACTAGAGTCTCATCAGAGGCAGGACAGAAATAAAATAAATTACCAAAGTGCAGTGAAATCCCATTCTGACATTACACCCAAAGTACTTCTTTTCTCTTCCCATTGAATTGCACTGTTCTTTCGAGGAACAGCCTGGGCCAGGAATGCTTATAAAATTGTGAGGGAAATGGTTTGTTCCCATATTTAGTATCAAGATAGTTTTTGAAATGAATGTTACTGCAGCCTGCAGGCCTGTCCCCACAAGTACTTGATATATTATCATTGGGTTAATATCAGGGTAATTCTTAAAACTGGAACTGCTGAGAGCATATGTTGGAACCGGCTCTATTTTTATACTAGTTAAAATAAATGTATCATTTCTGGTCAGATTCCATTTATATGTTATGGGATTCCAAGATTTCTGCCAGTAGTGCAGCATTTGTACAGCACATTTTCTGCATTAAAGCACAGTTGCTGATCTTATTTTGCCCCATGACAAGGGTGATGGGCATAAATGGGTGTGAGGTGGGGGGTGTGGGTGGTCACAGTCTTCACAGAAAGGATTTGGCAAACAAATATTGCTACAATATCACCAGCTCATGACTTTTGCATGGCACAAATGACTCATGCTCGAAGCCCAGTAATTGGTATTAAGGTATTATTTTCAGCTAGATGGGCCCTGGTTTAGGGAAAGGAAAATGGAACACTGCTGTTCTGATGTTGCAGCAGACGTATACTGATGGGGAAATGGAGGAGTGCTGCTCTGTATCTAGCTTGTGCACTGCCCTTGGAATGTTTTTGATGGGATATTCTTGAAAAGTTTTCCTCTATTTTCCCCGAAATAGTGCAGTTGAACAGAGTAGAGAAAACCTTACTCTGCATTTAACCTGTGGTAAATCAGAGTTATTTGATGGGACAGTGTAGAGGGAGCATTACTCTGTACCTAACACTGTATTTGTCCTGAGAATGTTTAATGGTATTCCAGAGGGAGATTACTCAGTGTTTATCATATGCTGTATCTTCCCTGAAAACATTTGTTGCCTGAAATTAAAAGGTTTTCTAACACTTGTTTTTTTAACTCAAAATTCATGTAGAGTATGTCTGCAGTACATGGAGAGAAGGATAAATTCCACTGATGTGATCACAGGGAAACAAACTCAATGTGAAAGGTTCGACTCAGCGTAAACCCTACTCTGGCTCTGAAAGTTAGAAAGTTTCAAACCCAGAGAGTTGTATTCAAGAATCACAGGAGAGTGCTATTCTGTTGGAGGCAACATCCTTTCATAGAAACTTTAAACCAATGCCACCTAAAGTAGACAGAAAAGGACCCTCAGCAATATTCAAAGAATAACTGGTGAGTCCTACTTGGTGTCCTGGGTGAACTGTTATCTCTCAAACAACTGCACTGGAGCCTTGGTTTAAACATGAACAAAGGAGCTTAATTCCAGAGATGAGGTGAGAGTGAGAGTGACTGCCCTTGAAATCAAGGCTGCAATTGACCTTGTGTGGTTTAAGGATCGCCAACAAAACTGGGTCAAAGGGAATTGGGGGGAAAGCCCGCCACCGGTTGGAGTCATACCCAGCATAAAGGAAAGCTGTTGTTGTTGAAACCTCCAAGACATCTTTGCAGGAGTTCCTCAGAATACTGTCCTAGACCCAAACATCTTCAGCTTTTTCATCCATGACCTTCCCTCCCATAAGGTCAGAATTGGGAATGTTCACGAATGATTGCACTATGCTCAGCATCAATCGCAACTCCTCAGATATGGAAGCTGTCCCTGTCCAAATGTAGCAATACCTCAACAATATCTAGGTTTGAGCTGACAAATGGCATTTAATATTAATGCCACACAAGTTCCAGGCAATGACCGTATCCAACAAGACAGAATCTAATCCTTGACCTCTAATGACATTGCCATCACTGAATTGCCCATGATTAATATCCTGGGGATCACTATAGACTAGAACATGATCTGGGCTAGCCATATAAATACAATGGCTAAAACTGCTTGTAGAATTGGCTACAAGAATTGCTGTAGAGCTTGCTACACTATGCAGCATGTCCTTTATTGGTCTTTCCGTTCCAACCTTTTTACCATATGACTGCATTAAGTTCTTCATTAAAGCTTTAAATTATTGTACAGCCATTCTGACATGATTTACTACTTTTAAGCTTCTTCTAAACCTGTTTCTTGGTAATACTGTATCTTTAGGAGAAAGTGAGGACTGCAGATGCTGGAGATCAGAGTCAAGAGTGTGTTGCTGGAAAAACACAGCACATCAGGCATCATCCAAGGAGCAGGAGAAGCCCTGATGAAAGGCTTATGCCTGAATTGTCAACTCTCCTGCTCCTTAGATGCTGCCTGGCCTACTGTGCTTTTCCAACATCACACTCTCAATACTGCATCTCTGTGCTGCTTACTGGGTTTTCACAGTCAGATGCACAAGCATTTTGTTCTACCCAACTTTTCAATGTGAACTGTTGGTTTTCAGCCAGAATAGATCTTCCCACTGAAGTCACTGTTTAATTATTGAGTCCCAATCCTTTTGAACCTTTAACTTTTCCTGATATTTATTCTTCTGCTACTCATTCGCTCGACTTCTTTAAATTTGTTCATTTTGAGATTAGACAAATTCTTTCCAAACCTGTAGCCCTGGTCTAAATTTATTTTCTGGTCCTTTCACTTTTCCTTGCTGCTGTGCCTCATGGAACTCTCTTGTTATTGGGTTTGATGCTACATTATGGGTTTAGTTTCATGACAGACTGGTCAAGGAGAAGACAAAGACAAGAAATATCTTCATGCTGATAAATCTAAGTAACTATTTCCTATATACTAGTATTAAATGTATTAGTATAGTACTACATGACCAATCATAGATATATCAGTTTCTGATTTATAGTAATGTTAGTTAGGGACTAATCTATCTTTGTGTGTTCATGTCTCTGTGTTCATGTTCGTCTTCCAGTGAAGATTTTTGTGGTCTAATGGTGTCCTTCCAGACAGACAGCTAACTCTGCTTGCTCTGTGCAATTTATTTTTAGCTCTATCTCATTTTGGAAATGGGAAGAAAATTCAGAAGTCTGAATTGCAAAGAGACTTGGGAGTTCAAGTCCAGGATTCTTTCAAGGTAAACTTGCAGGTTGAGTCAGTAGTTAGGAAGGCAATGCAATGTTGGCATTTATTTTGAGAGGACTTGAATATAAAATCAGGGATGTACTTCTGAGGCTCTATAAGGCTCTGGTCAGACCATATTTAGAGTATTGTGCACAGTTTTGGACTCCATATCTCAGGAACGATGTACTGGCCCTGGAGCATGTTCAGAGGACATTCACAAGAATGTCCAGGGATGAAAAGCTTAACATATGAGGAACATTTGAGGACTCTTGGTCTATACTCAATTTAGAAGGATGAGGGGGGATCTAATTGAAACTTATAGAAGACTGAATGTCCTGGACAGCGTGGATGTTGGGAAGATATTTCCATTGGTAGGAGAGACTAAGACTCGAAAGCACAGCCTTAGAGTAATGGGAAAACCTTTTGCAAGGGAGATGAGGGGAAGCTTTTTCAGCCACAGAGAGGTGAATCTATGGAATTCTCTGCCACAGAAGGCTGTGGATCCAGGTCATTGAGTATATTTAAGATAGAGATAGATAGGTTCTTGATTGTCAAGAGAATCAAGGGTTATGGGGAGAGAGCTAGAGAATGGGGTTGAGAAATTTATCAGCCATGATTGAATGGCGGAGCAGACTCGATTGGCTGAATAGCCTAATTTCTGCTCCAATGTCTTATGGTCATATGGTCTTTTCACAAGGTTGCTCCAGGTTCCTGAAGCCCTTACTCAACAGGAGCTTAATGTTGATGGTAGGAACTTGGATGCTCTCTGTCACTAATACTTTAACGGGTTATGAGGTGAGAAGAGTTTTTCTGGGTGTTTGGTTTAATTAACAGAAGAGTTCATCGCAGTGTCATAACATTATTGTTAGTCTCTTTGAGACTCCCTTACCTTCCCTATCTGATCTTTGTGATATTTTTCATAAAGTTATTCCCTTCTGCTTCTAGGGTCTCTAGCTTCACCTCCTGGAGATAACTTTAACTTTACCTCCTTTCGATGTCTCCTTAGAACCACCTTTGCTAAGGTCTTTCTATTTCTAAGTGTGGCTGCCTTTTCTTTTTTTTCCTAACTCTATGCATTCCTAAAGTGGTAATTCTTTTAAAGTGGGAAATTCACTTACCATTCTTTTCTCTTTTCTTTTGGGTCTCCTGGATTTCTTCTCCTCAAGGTGAAGTTCAAACATCCACACTGCATTAATGTGGCATTTTCCCAGATGATGACTGCTGCCATCTTGTGGTAGTAGACATCTCCTCTACCAGCATTTAGTCCTGAGTGCAAACACAGAAATTGCTGGAAAGGTTCATTGGGTCTGACAGCATCTGTGGCGAGAGTTCAGAGTTAACATTTCAGGTCTAGTGATCCTTCCTTAGATCTGAGACCTTGGAGCGCAGATTTAAAGCTCCTTGAAAGTGGAGTCGCAGGTCGATAGGATAGTGAAGAAGGCGTTTGGTATACTTTCCTTTATTGGTCAGAGTATTGAGTATAGGAGTTGGGAGGTCATGTTGTGGCTGTACAGGACATTGGTTAGGCCACTGTTGGAATATTGCGTGCAATTCTGGTCTTCCTATCGGAAAGATGTTGTGAAACTTGAAAGGGTTCAGAAAAGTTTTACAAGGATGTTGCGAGGTTTGGAGGATCTGAGCTACAGGGAGAGGCTGAACAGGCTGGGGCTGTTTTCCCTGGAGCGTCAGAGGCTGAGGGGTGACCTTATAGAGATTTCCAAAATTATGAGGGGCATGGATAGGATAAATAGGCAAAGTCTTTTGCCTGGGGTCAGGGAGTCCAGAACTAGAGGGCATAGGTTTAGGGTGGTCAGGTGGGGGCAGGTGGGACTAGATTGGATTGGGAAAAGCTGGTCGGCATGGACAGGTTGGACCGAAGGGTCTGTTTCCATACTGTACATCTCTATGACTCTATGATGGTAGCTAAGAAATTGTTGGTTTTACTGCAGAACATAGGATGAGGGGAGGGGGTAAAGAGTAGATGCTAAGTGGAGATAGAGCCCAAAGAGAGAGTGGAACAGTTGGACAGACAAAGGAGTGGATAGTGGTCTGGCTGGGAGGGTGAATAGCTATTAGTGGGGATTGTTAGTGGCTGACAATGGTGTTATGACACGGCGATGAACTCTTCTGCTAATTAAACAAAACACCCAGAAAAACCCACCTCAGCCTGTAATCTGTTAAAACATGAGTGACAGAGAACATCCAAATTCCACTATTTAAGGAAAAAATATATCAATTTATTCTTTAACTCTAAAAGTGATCATTAAACAACAACTATTTACAACTCGAAGCCTCTTTCTCTTAAATGTTGTTATCTATCTCACACTTTATAACAATGTACTGTTTCAATAAAAACCAGGATTAAAATTGCATCAACTTAATTTCAAAACCACACAGTGGCTGTCATCGGTGTCTGCCTCCCTCTCATTGAAGATTTTCTTGGGTTGTCTTTGGTCTTTTGCTGCAAAGGTGTTTCAAATGAAAAAGATACCTTTGATCGAGAGTGTTTTGCTGGCAGTTACTCTGTCAATGGCAGTTGGTCTCACTCTCTAACTGTGAAAATGTCTGCGTCTTCATACTCTGTGCATTGGATCGTCTTATTGATTCAATGTTGGCAAAACAATAAATTCAAAATCAATTGGTTTTTAGTATCCTAAGGCATAGTTTAAACTGATTTGTTCAATTCAAATGGTTGTCAAAACAGCAACCAAAGCTCAGGCATTTGTTTCATGGCCAAAAGTTACATATTTTCAATTTTCCAGTACACTCTGAGACAGCTAGTCAGTCACGTGACAGATGCCTGCAATCTTTCAGTGCAAAACAGCTTTCACTCTCTCTTAAAGGTACAGTACACTCCTTCAACTTCATAACAATGGGTTTGTGTGTAATAGCAGACCATATGATAAAAGGCTTGGTGTTTGGGGTAAAGGGTAAGGATACGGGACAGCTCAAGCCCTAAAGTTGTTGAATTCAATATTGAGCCCAGAAGACTGTGGAGTTCCCAAGCAGAAACTGAAGTGCTGTTCTTCCAGCTTGTAGTGAGCATCAATGAAGAATTGTAGCAAGCCTGAGACAGAGGTGCTGGCCAGGGAACATTGTGGTGTGCTGAAGTGGCAGGCAACTGGATGCTCGGGGTCATTTTTGCGGACAGAATGTGATTTGCAAAGTGGTCACCCGGTCTACTCTTCATTTCCCCAGTGTAGAGGAGACCACATTATGAGCAGTGAATGCAGTAGATTAGATTTTGAGAAGTGCAGGTAAAGTGCTGCTTCACATAGAAGGTGTGTTTGGGCCATTGGATACTGAGGATGGAGGAAGTAAACAAACAGATATTACAGCTTCTGTGGTTGCAGGGGAATGTGTTGTGGGGCTGTGGGGGTTGGGATTGGGGTGTGAGAGTGGTGGCTAGGGGCTGGTGGTAGTGAAGGAAAAGTGGGCCAATGTGTCCCTGAGGGAATGGTCCCTTTAGAAAGTGGAAAAGGGAGGAGGGGGAATATGTGTCTGGTGGTGGCATTCTGTTGGAACTGATGGAAATAATGGCTAATGATCCTCAAGCTGTGGATGCAGGTGGGATGGTCGGTGAGGACAAGGGGGACCCAATCGCTGTTGTGGGAGGGAAGAGAGGGGGTAAGAGCCCAAGTGCAAGAGATGGGTTGGACCCGGCTGAGCACCCTGTCAACCACAGTTTTGGGGACACTTCGAATGAGGAATATATCTTGGGACTTTCTAGTGATGACTTATAGAGGTTATGCAATGGTTAGCTCCCCTCAGGAATAGGTCTTTGTATCCTATAGGACAGAGCTTATTACACAATGTCAATTAACGTTTTCAGCTATTAATTGCCTTAGACAACAATCCACTGCTCCTTTTTGCATAACTGATACACACACACACACACACCCTGACACAAAGTAGCGGATTCTGATGGAACTTCGGAATATAAATTTCGATCAAAGTCAGATAAATAAAAAGTAACTGGTAGGGTGCAAATCCTCAATTCTGTGGCTACAAAAAGTGAATTCCTTGATTTTTATTTGATCGAATGGATTAGTGTCACACTGTGTTTGTTCTGGAACATTCCCGAATGTTTAAACAGCTGCTTCATAATAATGTGTTTCCCTTGTGAAAAGAAATGTGCAATAATGAAATTCCTGAGGGTTTTGCAGATATTTATATCACTTATCCGATAACACTATACTAGGGCTAAATCTTTTGACTTAGAAAGGAAGGTTGCATAGACTGGGCTTGTATCTCCTCGATTTTAGGAGAATAACGGGTGATCTAATTGAGGTGTTAAATATGGTTATCAGAGTTGATAATGCGGATGCAGATAAATTATTGATTTTAACGGATTGTAACCAGAATATCCTGACATAACCACAACATTGAACATGGTAGTGAAAATATGAACTGAAAATGTGTTGCTGGAACAGCGCAGCAGGTCAGGCAGCATCCAGGGAACAGGAGAATCGACGTTTCGGGCATAAGCCCTTCTTCAGGAAGCTGTTGAGGTTAGCCATTGATGGAAAAGTTTAAAATTGCAGTCTAATAAATCTTTGTTAGACAAGAGTATTAAGGATTATGGTACCAAGGCAAAATGTTAGGAGTTCAGATGAAGAGCAGCCACAATCTAATTAAATGATAGAACAGGCTTCAGGAGCTGAATGGCCTCCCCCTATAGCTATGATGAAAACATGGATGGTGAATTTTATAAATTCACTTTGAGATGCAGGTATCGCTGGCCAGCCAGCATGTATTGTCTGTTCCTAGCTGCCATTGAGAAGGTGGTAATGAGCTGCCTTCTGGAACTGCTGCTCTCGTCTGATGTCAGTACACCCACTAAGCCATGAGGGAAGAAATTCTAGGATTTTGACCCAGTGACAATGAAGGAACAGCAATATAGTTCCAAATCAGGATGGTGAGTGGATTTGAGGGGAACTTTAGTGGTGTTCCCATGGAGAAATGTTACCGCTGACCACAGCTCGTTAGAGTTCACTCTGAAATAAGTTTGCTCTGCATGTCTCTAATATCCCTTCTCTCTGCATGGCATAAAATAATCCTTAACTCACACTAAGCTGGTACTTTAAGATCATCACAATGATTCAGTGGGCATAGTCATTGGCATAGTCATAGAGATGTACAGCATGGAAACAGACCCTTCAGTCCAACCCATCCATGCCGACCAGATACCCCAACTCAATCTAGTCCCACCAGCCAGCGGTTTGGGGTTTTGGTCCCCTTGACTGAAGAAATATATAAGAGCAGTGAAAATAGTCAGAGAAGATTCACCAAGTTAATTCTGGGTATGGAAGTTATGGACAGATATTCTTACTAGTCAATATTGAGTAAGTTGGGCTTATGCTCAGTGGAGTTTAGAGGAATGAGAAACAAACTTATTAAAACATAGAAGATTCTTAGATGACTTGACAGGGTAGGTGTGGAAAGGTTGTTTTCCCTTGCTGGAGAGTCTAGGACCAGAGGGCATACTCTTAGAGAAAGGAGACAGAGATGAGGAGGAATTTCTTTTCCAAGAAAGTAGTGAATCTATGGAACTCTTCACCAGAGAGAGCTGTCAACGCTAGATCATTAAGTATATTCAAGGCTGAGATAGATACTTAACCCGTAACAGAATCAAGAGTTATAGGGAGACAGGAAAATGGAGTTGAGGATTATCAGATCAGGCATGATCTCGCTGAATGGCAGACCAGAGTCAATGGTCTATTTCTGCTGCTACATCTCATTGTCTTCTTGTCATATGGGTGGGTGGTGTTTAACATTCTGCAAGTGGTATGTATTATATGCATATTATTTTACTGGGAAAGTATAGAATTGACTGATTATAACTGAAAATTTAGAACTTTAAGGAAAAATTGAACCCCTTAGAAGAGAGTAGACTCAGGGCAATTTTATAGGTATTTAACATTATGAAGTAGTTTCATAAGATAGAGCTTGTTACATTTGTTCTGGAATGCAAAATTAAGTGTCATAAATTTAAGATAGTCACTACTAAATCCAATAGGGAAGTCAGGAGAGATTTATTTCACTGGAGTGTGGGAAGTGTGGAAGTTGCCATTGGAGGGAATGGTTGAGTTGAATAAATGGATACATTTAAGAGGAAGTTGAGTAAGCACATGAAGAGTAAGGGATAGAGGTTGTGTGAATAAGATTTACCAGAAGCAAGAAAGAAAGTGACAAAATGTTGAAAGCTTTCTGAACTCTGGTCCCTATTAACTGCTATAAACTGCATGAGCAGCCTGCTTCCAACTGGTGAGTTGCCAACTCTGATTGAATATATTTCTGGAGTCTTAATCATCTCCAGTCTCCAAGTGACTAGTCAAACAATGTTCACTCCCTTCATTTTACATTTGATCAGCAAAACTGTTCAAAAAAAATTTCTAAATCACATTTTTTTGAGTGCCTCTATGATTATTTTCCCTCTTATGTTGTCTTCCAGCCAAAGATAAGTCTTGAATTCCAGGAGACTTAAGGAAGATCCTTGAGTATTTGCAACTGTAAACTGTTTGCCCACATGATGGTTCTACCAGTGCATGATGGGATAGCTTCATTTTGTCTGAAGATTCCCAAAAATGGTGGTGTGGCAAGGCTATAAGAAGAGAACATGATATATAACCTGTTTTTTTTCATTAAACACATTTGTTTGAGAGTGAGATACTGTGGTAAAATTTTCGATTTGGCCAACATCAGCAATCTCAGGACAAGTTGTGCCCCTAACTTTACAAGTTCTGAGAAATGTTGGTTTTTCCCCAAGTTTCCATTTCAGCATAATCGAATATAACATTTGGCACGAGCCAGGGCAATCGAGCAACACTTTTCTTTAAAAAAAAATGTTTTATAAATGATTCCTTGATATATTTTAAGAGACCTAGCATAATGCAGTTTGTTTATTACAGCTGGAAATGGTTTCTCTCTCAAAAAAACATTCCAATTCACCATCTGTGAGTAACCTAATTTTAAAATACTGAAAATGTTTTTAAAAAGCTATTAGCTTCTAGCCAGTTATATTGGAGCACTGTAGTCAGCTTATATTCGATATACCATATAGATTCTATTTAAAATCTCTTAAATGTGCCTGTTTATTTAACCAGAAGACCTGATTTAATTTTAAATCCAGGACGCCTAATTAGCAGAAACCTGACAAGATGATGAATTCACCCGAAGTCCATGGCCCATCTTGTGTGTGAGTTTGGCAAGTGATGTATTGATTTTTAATCTAACATAAAAGATTGTGAGGACTCTATTTGTACCACACATAAGTTCACGGAAACATGGAGTGGTTACAGCACCAAAGGAGGCCATTCAAATGATTACATCATGCCAGTTCCCACTCAGCTAGTCCCTCTACGCTACTTTTTGCAACATCTTTATCTTCAGATATTTCTCCAATTCTGTTTTGATAGTCGCAGCTGTACCTGTGTCCATCATGCTCTCAGACAATTGGATTGCTGATCCTAACCATGAACTATGTGAAAAAGCTTTACCTTGTGATGCTTTTTTGCCAATCACCTTTTCAATTCTTCTGCCAACAGGAACATCTTCTCCTGAACTATTCTGCCAGACAGTTTATGATTTTGAACACCTCTTATCAAATCTCCTCTTAACCTTCTCTTGTCGAATGAGATCACCCTCAGCTTCTCCAACCTATCAATATATTGGGAAAGCCTCATTGTTGGAACCATTCTCAGAGCTCTTTACTGTCCCCACTTTAAGTCTTCACATCAATCCTAAAATGTAATATCCCAAATTGGACACAATACTCCACTTAAGGCCAAACCAGAGATGGGCAATGAATCTCATCCCAAAAACAAATAAAAATCCTTCTCTTGTGCTTTCAAATAGCTGGTATTTAAAATTTCATTTTTAATTGTGCCTGTTAGGCCCATTTTGAACAAATTGTACCAATAACAACAGGGTAATCTGATAGAAACTCTAACAGCAACAAGATGCAATGAAGTCTAATGCAGTGGCTAGTGGGTGGTACTGCTGCCTCAATATGCCAGAGAGCTGGGTTCAATTCCAGCTTTGGGTGACTGTGTGGAGTTTGCACATTCTCCTGCGTCTGTGTGGGTTTCCTCTGGGTGCTCCAGTTTCCTCCCACAGTCCAAAGCTGTGCAGGTTAGGTGGATTAACCATGGGATTACAGGGATAGGGGGAGTGGGGGTGGGTCTGAGTGGTAAGCTCTTCAGAGTGTGGGTGTGAACTTGGTGGACTGAATGGCCTCTTTCAGTACTGTAGTGACTCTATAAAAGGAGTATCAGCCATGTACACAGAGAAAAATGTTTAGCTCTTTGCTATTACAGAAAATACTTATGTTTTCAACTAACGTGTGACACAAACAACAATGAAATTTGCAGAGAAAACCTCAAGTTGTTCGCAAGAGCAGAAGGAATGGAGATGTAGATAAAGGAGATAAGAATTACCCCAAAATAGGTGTTGGGTTAAGTCATCCCATGGATGGTGAGTCATTCTCTGCCACTTAAAGAATTTTAATATGATTTAGTGTGGGATAGCTCAGTCTTCAGATTACTCCAGTGGTTGATAGTGTGTGGGAGCTGTGACATACAATAGCAGACTCACCAGCTGCTTCCCCTTCAGTCCTGACACTAACATGATAACTGCAGATTTATTTACAGTATGTCAACCTTCAAAGCATCCTGCTGTGGGCCATTAACTTTTCTTGCCGGCGCACTGCAGTCTAGTAAACAAGAAGAATAGGGAAAGAAGAAATTCCCAGAAAGTTTGTCAAGTCAGCTCAGTGGACAAATGCCCCACCACGCCTGGTATGGAGCCATGGATAACAGACAGGGCTCTGGGGTGATGTGCTGATCTGAAGCTTCCAGAGCAGTTCGGGTGCCCTCAGTGCCCTTCGGTAGGGGCATGGAAGATTTTTAAAATTTCAAAATACACTTTATTCATTAAAACTATTTTGATACATATACAGTCACAAACACAGTTCAGTTCTGTACAGCAAGGAAAAAACAAACATTGGAGTTTGACTTTATCCAACAAACAAACCAATGGCATCTCTTACTTGAACCAGACTACATTTATATGCATTTGAGGCACTGGGAGTGTCAGATAATTGAATGACCACCACTTAACTTTGGCAGAAGGACCTCAGACAGTGGTCTTTCCCCACTGTGTCTTGGCTTTAGTGCATCCCTCAGCACGTAGTCCTGGACCTTGGAATGTGCCAGTCTAGTTGAGGTCAACTCCTTGTTCTGGAAGACTAACAAGTTTCAGGCAGACCAATGTCTTTCACCAAGCTGATGGTCCACCAGGTGCAGTCAATGTTTGCCTTGGTGTGTGTCCCAGAGAACAGACCATAGAGCATGGAATTCTGCCTCATTGAGCTGCTCCAGACAAACTTCGAAAAACACCACTACATTTCTCTCCAGCCTTCCTTTGCAAAGGTACATTCCAGCAGGAGATGTATGACAGTCTCAAACCCTGCAGCCACCTCAGGGGCAGTGTGTGGTGGTGCAGACACACCGGGCATAAGTGAAGGATCTCACAGGTAGTGCCCTTCTCACCACCACCCATTGGTGCTTGTTAGAAAGTTCTCGTGATGAGATTCTGGGAGGAGGTCAGTTCCGCTACTACATCCTAGAGGACATAGCTGCTCGACTGGGTTTGCTGCACAAGAGTGAACCAACAAGAGGGAAAAACAGACTTGACCTCATCCTTACCAATCTGCTGCCTGCAGATGCATCTGTCCATGACAGTATTAGTAAGAGTGACCACCGCATAGTCCTGTGGAGATGAAGTCCCGCCTTCACATTGAGAATACCCTCTATCGTGTTGTGTGGCACCATCATCATGCTCAATGAGATAGACTTTGAACAGGTGGGCACGATGGCTCAGTGCTTTCCCTCACAGCACCAGGGACCTGGGTTCACTTCCAGCCTCAGGTGATGGTCTGTGTGGTGTTTGCATATTCTCCCCGTACTGGTTTCCTCCTGGTGCTCCAGTTTCCTTCCACAGTCCAAAGATGTGCTAGTTAAGTGATTGGCCGTGCAAAATTCCCCCCCTGGTTTCCAGGGATATGTAAGCTAAGTGGATTAGCCATGCGAAATGCAGCATTACAGGGGTAGGGTAGGGGATGGGTCTGCATGTGCTGTTTGCAGGGTCAGTGTGGACCCCATGGTCTGGATGGCCTGTTTCCACACTGTAGGGATTCTAATGAAAAATAAAGATCCAGCAACTGAAGTTTGGGCATCCATGAGGTATTGTGGGCCATTAACAGCAGGAGAATTGTACTCTAGTACAATCAGCAACCTCATGGCCTGGCATATCCCCCACTCAACCATTACCATCAAGCCAGGGAATCAACCCTGGTTGAATGTCGTCAAGCTACAAACAGCATACATAGCAAGTTGTAGACAGAGCTGAGCTCTAAGCTCTACAGTCCTACCACATCCAGCCTTGAATGGTGATGGACAATTAAAAACTCGCTGGAGGAACAGGCTGCACAAATATCCTTATCCTCAATGATGGAAGAGCCCAGCACATCAGTGCAAAGGACAAGGCTGAAGCTTTCACAGAAATCTTCAGCCAGAAGTGTCGAATGGATGATCCACCTTGGCCTCCTCCAGTGGTCCCCAGCATTGCAGGTGCCAGTCTTCAGCCAATTCGATTTACTCCACAAGAAAGGGTTGCAGGTATCAGATACCACAAAAGACACGGGTTCTGACAACATTCTGGCAATAGTACTGAAGACTTGTGTTCGACAACTTTCTATTCCCCTCGCCAAGCTCTTCCAGTACAATCACAACACTGGAATCTACCTGATGACATAGAAAATTGCCCAGGTGTGTCCTGTGCACATAAAGCAGAACCTGGCCAATTACCACCCTATCAGTCTACTCTTGATCATCAGTAAAGTGATGGAAGGTGTCATCAACAGTGCTATCAAGCAATACCCGCTCAGCAATAACCTGCTCAGTGCAGCCCAGTTTGGGTTCTACCAGGGCCATTCAGCTCTTGACCTCATTGGTTCAAACATAGATACAAGAATTGAATTCCAGCAGTGAAGTGAGAGTGACAGCCCTTGACATCAAGGCTGCATTCAACTGGGTGTGACATCAAGGAGCCTTAGCAAAACTGGAATCAATGGGTAATGGGGACAAAGTCTCCACTGGTCAGAGTGATATCTGTCACATTGGAAGATGATTGTGGTTGTTAGACATCAGTCATCTCTGCAGGAATTCTTCAGTGTAGTGTCTTAGGCCCAACCATCTTCAGCTGCTTCATCAATGACCTTCACTCCTTCATAAGGTCAGAAGTGGGAATGTTTGCCAATGATTACATAATGTTCAGCATCCTTTGCAACTACTCAGATACTGAACTAGTCCATGTTTAAACGCAACAAGATCTGGACAATATCCAGGCTTTGGTTGACAAGTGGCAAATAACTTTCATGCCACACAAATGCCAGGCAATGGTCATCTCCAGTTAGAGAGACATTTAATGGTGTTACCATCACTGAATCTCCCATCATTAACACCCTTGAGTTTACCATCAACCAGAAACTTAACTGGACATGCCACATAAACGCAAGAGAAATTCAGCGGCTAGAAATACTGAGACAAGTAACTCACCTCCTGACTTCCCAAAACCTGCCCATCAAGAGTGTGATGGAATATTCCCCACTTGCCTTGTTAAGTGTAGCTTCAACAGCACTCAAGAAGCTTGACATCATCCAGGCCAAAGCAGCCCACTTGATTGGCACCACATCCACAGGCCCTCCGCCGCTGACGCTCAGTAGCAGCAGTGTGTACTATATATAAGATGCATTTCAGAAATTCACCAAAGATCCTCAGGCAGCACTTTCCAAACCCACAATCACCTCCATCTAGAAGGACAAGGGCAGCAGATACTTAGGAACACCACGGCTACATGTTCCCTGCAAACCACTCACCATCCTGACTTGGAAATATATTGCCTTTCCTCCGTTCTCACTGGGTCAAAATTCTGGAACTCCCTCCCTAGGGGCATTGTGAGTCAATCTACTGCACATGGATTCAGCGGTTCAGGAAGGCAGCTGACCATCACCTTCTCAAAGGCAACTCGGGATGGGCAATAAAATGTTGGCCAACCAGCAATGACCAGGAGTGAATTTTTAAAAAACTGAGTGAGTGTATGTATTGATGGAGTAGAGTTTGTGTCACACAATGAAAGAACAGGTGTACGTGTGAAGGAAGGAAATAATATGCATGTTCGGTGGAGTGAGATAGTGCATCAGTGAGGGAGTGAGAAGGTGTGTGTGTTTGAGGGAATGAGAGTGTGCATCTGTGAGGGAGTGAGAGAATGCAAGTTGTTGGGGGGGGGGGGGAGTGAGAGACTGGATGTTTGTGAAAACTGAGAATTGTGTGGAAGGGGTAAGAGAAAATGTGTGTGAATCCTAAGACTCAGTTAACCAGACACACAATTAAACTTGCCTCCCTGTCACTTACCCAAAACTTTATCCAAAAAGCAAGCAGGGAGCGAAGGATCACCTAGGCTGAAAGACTCACTTCTGACCCCCACTTTCATATGAATTTCACCAAAGCCAGCTCAGAGTGTGAGCCATCAAACCCGAACACAAGGTCAGAATTAGTTAAACCTAACTTAGCTCAAACCCAATACCCACCTTCTTCTCTGGTGATCAGGACTTGTGGCTTGGTGGATCTCTTTCTAGCGAAAGTGAGGACTGCAGATGCTCGAGATCAGAGTCAAGACTATGGTGCTGGAAAAGCACAGCAGGTCAGGCAGCATCCGAGGAGCAGGAGAATCGACAGTTCGGGCAAAAGCCCTTCATCAGGACCTCTTTCTAGCTCTGTTTCTTAACAGACCAAAAATTGTCTTATTAGTTAGCTCCACTGCTTGGCACTTTTGGATGGCCATTTTTATTAATTGCTCATTTTGAAAATGATGAATTCTTTATTTTGGAATTTTTAAAAAAAAATCATGTTTACTGCATTGAGAATAGGATTTGGGAAGTCATGTTGCAGCTGTGCATGACATTGGTTAGGACACTATTGGAGTACTGCGTGCAATTCTGGTCTCCCTGCTGGGGGAGGGATGTTGTGACACTGCAACACATTTCCAGGACATCAAGGCAGAGCGTCCTCCTAGCCCACCTCCCCATCCAGCAGCCTCTGCACTAATTCCAGGATTGCTTGGCCTGACTCATAGAGAAACTGAGGAGAAAGTGAGGTCTGCAGATGCTGGAGATCAGAGCCGGAGATGTGTTGCTGGAAAAGCGCAGCAGGTCAGGCAGCATCCAGGGAACAGGAGAATCGACGTTTCGGGCATTCCTGAAGAAGGGCTTATGCCCAAAACGTCGATTCTCCTGTTCCCTGGATGCTGCCTGACCTGCTGCGCTTTTCCAGCAACACATCTCCGGCTCATAGAGAAACTGACCAGACTGGAACAAAAATGTCAATTTCAGGGGCACTATCTCCCAAACTGGCTTTGTGGAACTAGGAAATTCAGCCTCTTAATATCCTACAGCACTAGAAGAGATCATTCAGCGTATAGTGCCTGGACAAGCCTCTTGACCATTGTTTAATATGTATCAGTAACTTGTATTTATGTAACACCTTTATTATATTAAAATGCCCCCTTGTGTTTCAAACGAGCATTATCCAAGCACATTTTACACTGGACCACATCTAGAGATTATTGGAACATAGATAAGGAATGGGTTAGTCAAAGATGTAAGTTAGGAGGAGCATCTTAAAGGAAGAGAGTGGGAGAGAGGTTGAAGGAGGAAGTTCTTGAGTTTAGGGCTGGCCATCTCTGATGTTTAATTTGAGATCTCTAGATTCGGGAAGAGAAACTCTGTACATACTATAACCTAATATTGTTCAGGGAAAATTGTTTGTGGTTGGTATCCAGTTTATTCACAATTATCAGTGGCACACATGGACGCTATGACCATCGCCAATAGTCACACCTGTAGAATCTGAAATGAGAGCAGCCAGGATGTGAGGCTTAAGAACGCTCAGCACATCTTATCAGAGAGAGCCTGACAAAAACACAACTAGGACTAGCACTTGGCCAGGAATCAACAGGCAGAACACAAAGAACGTCTGCTTCAAGCTAATGCCTTCCCCTTAATATGTTCTTTATTTGTTTCATTCATTGGTGTTGACTTCATTGTGCACAAAATGTGGTGAAGGCAACAGTGTAAGCTCCAATGAATCGGCATTGTGGCATCAACAGTGGGTACATTCTGAAGCCTGTTGAGACTTGCAGACATCACCAGCCCCATCAGTGCATGCACCAATGGCCTTTTTTATTGGCCATTTTGTTGTTTGGAGTGTTTATTCCAAAAGGTAAATCCTAACTCATCTTCGATCTCACCATCATGTACCTCAATAATTGAGAGGGCTATTGGCTTTCTAGCCTTTGAGCTGAGTGAGTGAAATTATAAGGACAAGATGCATAAATTTGCCATGTGTTCCCTTGAGTTTAAACAGCTGGCACTTAGGTTACAAGCAGTGGGTCTTCCCCAGAACCAAGGACACTAGAGGCAGAAATCCTGGGTCTCTCTGCCACCTGACCTCACCCAGGGGCTATCAGTCAATCAGAGCCATCCATCTGCTGCCCTTACCTTTCCAGGTGCTAATGTTTGTGAGTTTAGGAAG
This sequence comes from Chiloscyllium plagiosum, assembly GCF_004010195.1. Taxonomy (NCBI): domain Eukaryota; kingdom Metazoa; phylum Chordata; class Chondrichthyes; order Orectolobiformes; family Hemiscylliidae; genus Chiloscyllium; species Chiloscyllium plagiosum. The sequence goes on from NC_057736.1 coordinate 16,518,055, forward strand.
TGCTGACAAGGCGGCCTTGATAAGTTGTGGCAGTGCATCTTGTGAATGGTATTGTCATGGTGCATCACAGGTAGAGGGAATGAATGTTGAAGGCGGTGGACAGACTATTATCGATATACTGCTATGTCCAGGATGGTGTCAACTCTTTTTAATGTTAGACATTTCGATGGACATCCTTGAACTTCTTCCTATTCATCACAATCCATGGAATTCCCTCATTTAAATCCCTATATGCTCCAGTTATGTGAGAAGCTAGATCAAAGTAAAGCTGGCCTATGATAATTTGTTTCTTTTTCCCCATTTACAAAAACCTAAGCACATGCCAGAGGCCTTATCAGTCTTACGTGAAATAATTGTTTCTGTTACTCAGTATGTTCTGTTTTATTTAGATTAAATGAGCAGAACTTACAAATAGACAACTTTTATCTTATCTAAAGTCAACCTTAGCTTTTCTTGGCAAAGCAGATCTATATTTATCAAGGCTACACTGTTAGTGAATGGAGGCCAAGAACAGAGTCAGTCTGTGGCAAAGCATGATCAAGGTATGATCTGATACATAATGATAACTTGGATTTATACAGTACTTCTAACACTGTAAAAAGTGCTGAGGCATTTCACATGAAAATTATAACAATTATTTTGCAGGAAAATTGTCTCACAAACTTGATTGTGTTTTTTGAAAATGTAACAAAGAGGATTGATGAGGGCAGAGCAATAGATTTGATCTATATGGACCTCAGTAAGGCATTTGACAAGGTTCCCCCATAGGAGACTGGTTAGCAAGGTTAGATCTCAATGGAATACAGGGAGAACTCGCCATATGGATGCAGAACTGGCTCAAAGGTAGAAGACAGAGGGTGGTGGTGGAGGATTATTTTTCAGACTGGAGGCCTGTGACCAGTGGAGTGCCACAAGGATCGGTGTTGGGTCCACTACTTTCCATCATTTATATAAATGATTTGGATGTGAGCATAAGAGGTATAGTTAGTAAGTTTGCTGATGACACCAAAATTGGAGGTGTAGTGGGCAGTGAGGAAGGTTACCTCCGATTACAGTGGAATCTTGGTCAGATGGGCCAATGGGCTGAGAGGTGGCAGATGGTGTTTAATTTAGATAAATGTGAGGTGCTGCATTTTGGGAAAGCAAATCTTAGCAGGGCTTATACACTTAATGCTAAAGTCCTCAGGGGTGTTGCTGAACAAAGAGACCTTGGAGTGCAGGTTCATAGCTCCTTGAAAGTGGAGTCGCAGGTAGATAGGATAGTGAAGAAGGCGTTTGGTATGCTTTCCTTTATTGGTCAGAGTATTGAGTATAGGAGTTGGGAGGTCATGTTGAGGCTGTACAGGACATTGGTTAGACCACTGTTGGAATATTGCATGCAATTCTGGTTTCCTTCCTATCGGAAAGATGTTGTGAAACTTGTAAAAGTTTCAGGAAAGATTTACAAGGATGTTGCCAGGTTTGGAGGATTTGAGATATAGGGAGAGGTTGAATAGGCTAGAGTTGTTTTCCCTGCAGCATTGGAGGCTGAGGGATGACTTTGTAGAAGTTTATAAAATTATGAGGGGCATGGATAGGGTAAATAGGCAAAGTCTTTTCCCTGGGGTGGGTGAGTAAAGAACTAGGGGACATAGGTTTAGGATGAGAGGGGAAAGATATAAAAGAGACTTAAGAGGCAACTTTTTCACACAGATGGTAGTGCGTGTATGGAATGAGCCGCCAGAGGAAGTGATGGAGGCTAGTACAATTGCAACATTTAAAAGGCACCTGGATGGGTATATGAATAGGAAAGGTTTGGAGGGGTATGGGCCAGGTGCTGGCAGGTGGGACTAGATTGGGTTGGGATATCTGGTTGGCATGGACGGGTTGGACCGAAGGATCTGTTTCCATGCTGTACATCTCTATGACGCTATGACTCTATTAGAATCAATTTGACAGTGAACCTCATGAGGAGACATGATCACAGGTGACCAGAAGCTTAGACAAAGAAGTAGATTTTAAGGAGCATCTTAAAGAAGGAGAATATAGTAATATAGTACAGAAGGACTTGTGGGTAGGAAAACCAAAGCTCAGGGCCTAAGCAGCTGAAGGCACAGCCAATAGTGTTGGAGTGATTCAAATCAAAGATGTATAAATGCCCAGAAATGAAATTGCCCTTGTAGTGGTTTGCTATGTCTGGGTGGCAAGCAACCATTTCAGTTAAGAGTTGACCATGATGATGTTAGACTGGAGTCACAAAGTAGTTCCAAAATAAGCTAGGACAGTGGCTTTCCTCCTGAAGACACAAGCTGGGATGCTATAATTGTAGGGGATGTAGCTCAGTAGTAGGGTGCATGCTGTGCATGTCTGAGGCCCTAGGTTTGATCCCTGGCATCTCCACAGTTGGAGCAGTTTTAAATTTAGCATGGAGAGAATGGCCCCTTCTTTGCCGTATAAATTCTGTGGTTTCTATGGTTCTAACAATCCAGTATCTTCATGGTCACTTTTATCGATATCACATGTTTACGTGCACATTTGTTTTTAAATTCCAGCAGCAGTCTTATTATTTGAGTTAAATAAATTATTTTTCTGTAAGTGGTTCTTCTTTGTTAGTTATTTCTTTCTAAAAAGGAAGCTCTTCAATTTGTTTTTTTTTTGACATCTTAGGGCACCCAGTTTCTTCACAGCTTTATTTAGTAAAGGCACACGGATGGCACATTAGTAGTAACCAGGAAGGTTCAAGAAATGAGGCAGTTTGTTTACATGGAGAGTTGGGAGAGGTTGCAATTTCCTCATGAGAGTAGAGACGGTTATGCAATAAGTTAATAGAAATGTTCAAAATTATGAGGAATATTGATGAAGTAAGTGAGAAGAAAGTTTTCCCTCTGGCAAATTGGTTGGTACCCTGGGGAGATAGATTTAAAGTAATTGGCAAAATAATGAAAGGGGAAATACGCAGACATTTCATCATTCATTGGTTTTACATTGTTACATTATATTATGATCTGAAACACAACACCTGAAAGGATTATAGAATCCATAACAACTTTAAAAGGACAATTGGATATACACGTGAAGAGGCTGGCCTGTTGGAAAATGGGGGGTGGGGAGTGGCACGGTGGCTCAGTGGTTAGCACTGCTGCCTCACAGTACAAAGGTCCCAGGTTCGGTGCCAGACTTGGGCAACTGTCTGTGTGGAGTTTGCACATTCTCCTCGTGTCTGTGTGGGTTTCCTCCCACAGTCCAAAGATGTGCAGGTCAGGTGAATTGGCCATACTAAATTGCCCATAGTGCTAGGTGCATTAGACAGAGGGAAATGGGTCTGGGTGGGTTATTCTTTGGAGGATCAGGTTGGGCCGAAGGGCCTGTTTCCGCACTGTAGGGAATCTAATCTAATCAGATGCTCCTCCAAAGAACCAGTGAAGGCAAGATAGGTCAAATATCTTCATTTTGTGCTTCAGAATGCTCATCAATCTATAATTGTTGCTGAACTAGTAACACAGAGGTCCATCCTAAAAGTCAAATACAATCTCACTGAGTTCTAGTGTCATTTTGGCACAGAAGGTGGCCCATTGGCCTTTCAAGTCGACCTTGACACAATACTGAAATTTGTTAGATTTCTTTTCTAATCAATATGTTCAAAGATTTTATTATACACCTCTGGAGCAAGCAGCACTTGAATCTGGGCCTCCTGGCCCAAAGGTAAGGATGCTACTACTGTGCCACAAGAACGCTTTTTAAATCAACTTGTTTGATCAATTTTATGACAAACTTCTCAAGCAAGTGGGATTTGAATCTGCACCTGCTGGCCTAGAGGTAGGGACAGTATCACTCACCAGATACTGCACACATCAATCTGCGATTTCCCTGCTCATTTACCACATTCGCTGTGAACATTTACTTTGTTTTGAAATAACTGATCCCCTCAGTTTCCAGGTTCCTCATAGACAACATGCACCAGGCATACTACCTACTGTAAAAAAAAAGTGCTTTCTAATAACCCCTGTATCTGTTCAAACTCTTAACATTTGTACTCTTAGCCCTGGTATCACCAACTAATAAGAACCACTTTTCCTTGTCTGCTTTACCTAAAGTTAATGTTTCAAGTCTGGTGATTCTTCATCAGAGGTTTTTCTGGCATCACTGGATTTGAAACATTAACTTCGATTTCTCTCCAAAGATGCTGCCAGACGTGCTGAATCTCTCCAGCGCACAGCTCTTTGTTTTATTTACCTAAACTTGTCATTATCTTGTCTCAAATCTGCACTCACACAACAGTCTCTGTGATGCCCAACAGTCTAGAGATGTATCTGAAGCATTTCATCTCACTTACATTGAATGGACCAGTAATTCCTTGTTCACACATGGTTCTGATGAGGTTAACCCTGGACACAAGGCTACCCAAATAAAGTGAAAGTCTCTGTTAATCCCACAGCCCACTGCTTGCCGCCATTAATACTGTGGCTGTTGCTTTATTGTTATAGACTGATGATATGATCTACAGACCCTTGTTTGTATTGTAATACAATAATAGATTAACATATCAGCTGCAGATGCTGCATTTAAACGGAAACATTTGCTGTGGTACAATATAGTTATGGATAGGATTAAATAGTATCCACAGTACAGAAGAGAACTAGACCATTTGGCCTCACTGTTCTGTGCTGGTGTCTCTAATCCACATAAGCTTCCTCACCAATGTAAGAACAAATTACTGCAGATGCTCGAGATCACAGTGAGTCAGGTAGCATCCATAGAGAGAGAGCAAGCTAATGTTTCAAGTTAGATGACTCTTCATCAGAGCTCAAGCAAAGTGTAGAGGGAGCAGCATTTACGCAATAGTGGAGTGGGGGATGGGGGAGGCAAGTTGGAGTGCTTTTACTCTGTCAACATCCATTCTCCCCGAGCTCTCCAACTCCCCCACTGCCGCTATTGCATAAATGTTGCTCCCTCTACACTTCACTTCAGCTCTGAAAAAGAGTCATCTTGACTAGAAACATTAGCTTGCTGTCTCTCTCCACGGATGCTGCCCGACCTGCTGTGATCTCCAGCATTTTTTGTTTTCACTAGCTTCCTCACCAATGTTCCTCCAATTCTTTCTGCGCAGACTGCCAAGTTCTGTGTGCAATATATTTCAACGGAAGCTAAATTCACATAGTGGAGGATGACTGAGAGTGCACATACGGTTTGCCACAATTGTGCAGACACGCAGCGTTTAAGGAACATTGCTCCTCACACCTCTCTTTTCTCACTCTATGACCATATCCTTCTATTATTTTCTGACCTATACATTTATCTGGCTTCCCCTGGAATATGTCAATGCCAGTTGTCTGAACTATTCCAAGTGATAGAGAGTTAAGCACTCCTTGAGGAAAGTTTTTTTTCTTGAATTCCCTCTTAGATATATTAATGATTACCTCATGCCAATGGCAGAATGAGGTTGTCCAACACCTTCTCTAAGGCTATGCTATCAAACCGTTTTGCAGTGAGAACATCAGAAAGATAGGAAAGGGAAGATAGGTGAACAGAGGTCTACTACAATTGTTCAAGCCTTTACTAGATTTTGTTCTTGAGCTTATTCTTGTATACCAATGGTACCATATCGTTCAGCCAAGTTAACATTTTTCATCCCAATGCCTAGCCTCAGGAGGAGGCTCTAAGTAGCCCTTTGCCCTCAACAATGTGTATTTTAAGAACATTCCTTTATCAGGTTATCAAAACAAATCTCAAGGACCAAATTAAGCAAAAATCCTCAAAGAATTAGTTATCATGAAGTTGCACAAGTGGAATTTGTTTAGTCTACACTGGTAATGTTAATCCTTGAATCTGATCAGTTGTATGTACCTCTCCTACCCAGTTACAACTCACTTCAATCTTTATTAAATTTTAAATACCAGAAACAGATACCTTTAGTTAGTTAAGTTTAAGAATTATAACATCTGCGCACTACTTATGTCATTTGAGGTGTAATTGCAAACTTTTGTCATCTGTCATATATCTGAGCAGCCAATTGAGAAATTACAAGGTTCAAAGTTTGTGAGAAGATTTGTAGCTCGGGTGCTCGTTGCTGTGGTTCTGTTCGCCGAGCTGGAAGTTTTTGTTGCAAACGTTTCATTCCCTGTCTAGGTGACATCCTCAGTGCTTGGGAGCCTCCTGTGAAGCGCTTCTGTGGTGTTTCCTCCGGCATCTATAGTGGCCTGTCCCTGCCACTTCCAGTTGTCAGTTTCAGCTGTCCGCTGTAGTGGCCGGTATGTTGGGTCCAGGTCGATGTGTTTGTTGATGGAGTTTATGGATAAGTGCCACAAGGTTTAAGTTTGGAAAAACATATTGGTAGCACAAACTGTGATCAAGTTTTGCAAAAGTCATGAAATTTCATAAGAACTGAATAGTGGCCTGTCCCTGCCTCTTCCGGTTGTCAGTTTCAGCTGTCCGCTGTAGTGGCCGGTATATTGGGTCCAGGTCGATGTGTTTGTTGATGGAGTTTATGGATGAGTGCCACAAGGTTTAAGCTTGGAAAAACATATTGGTAGCACAAACTGTTGATCACGTTTTGCAAAAGTCATAAAATTTCATAAGAACTGACAGCACAGAAATAGATAAATCAGCCCATCTCAACCATGTGCCACATAAACCTCCTCTTTCTCATCTAACTCGAGCAGCAAATCCTTCTAGTTCATTCTTGCATACGTGAATGTGGTAATGTCCATGTTATCCAACTCGCACTGGAAAGTCAAAAAAGATTGTTAAGGGATTTCCTGGAAGCACTGCCTTTAACCGCACTTGCTCTTCTCATTGACTTCTCACTAGCATGATTTAGCTGCACTGTTGACCCAATAGTCTCACTGAAGTTAGCTTTTCAGAAACCAAGTTAAAACCTCTACCGAATAACTTGGTAAACTGCGCTATGCAGGAACAGTTGTACTGGACAAGCCACTGCTTAGAGATCAAGAATGTAGTCTTTTGTCATATGGACTGCAAAACCAAACACTGGCAGATAACAATTGGGTAAAATGCTGTCACTAAATCCCTTTTTTGACCCTGGGCCTAAGTGTCGATTTGGTGATCAGTGATGCGTGATGAACCACCAGTGAGATCGACCAAAAAGAGGCACTTATCTTAACAACAAGGAGTACTTTATTGCATGACAACAATGGTACAAGTCACATTGGCTAGTTATGGGCATAATTAAGATTACGTGGGTCAGGGATGATGCATCCCTTCCTTCATCCTATCTCTCCCTCACCTTTGACCATCTGCATTGTCCTTTACAAGCTTTGCATATAAATTAATCATTTGGACAACACAGGCAAATTCATGGGGGTGGATAATAGATGAAAAATATATCATGGGTGATTTGGTGTTGGAAAAAATGTTTAGTTGTGTTTAAGTGCACTTTTGGATAATAAAAAAACTCATTGGGATCTTGAGCTAAACTCCTGATTCTCCATCAAAGACTATATGGCTTTATCAAATTGACTGGAATGTAATTTTGGCTCCAACAATGACCTTTTTTGGAGCCATTACCCAATATAACTCATTTTACTGGACGCCTCCTCTCATTCTTTTCTACATCACAGGTATATAGAACTAAAACATTGCTGAAGAGAGGCAAGAAATTGAAGTTTTCATCTTCCACTCATCAGAATTGAAATACATGAGAACCAAAGTTGGTTTTCTTTCGTTTCAGTTATGCTGGATGAAATTTATCAATCGAGAGTGGGGTGCTGAAAAGCACAGCAGATCAGGCAGCATCCTAGGAGGAGGAGAATCAATGTTTCGGGCAAGAGCCCTTCATCAGGAATGACATTCTTGAGGCCAGGGGGCTGAGAGATAAATGAGTGGGCTGGAATAAGGTGGGGGAGGGGAAATGAGGAAACTGGTGAAATCCACATTGATGCTGTGTGGTTGGAGGGTCCCGAGGTGGAAGATGAGACGTTCGTCCTCCAGGCATCGGGTGGTTAGGGTATAGCAATGGAGGAGGCCCAGGACCTGCATGTCCTTGGCAGAGTGGGAAGGGGAGTTGAAATATTCGGCCATGGAGCGGTAGGGTTGGTTGGTGCGGGTGTCCCAGAGATGTTCTCTGAAACAATCCAAAAGTTGGCGTTCTGTCTCCCCAATGTAGACGAGACCGCATTGGGAGCAATGGATATAGCAAATGACATGTGGAAGTGCAGGTAAAACTCTGATGGATGTGGAAGTCTCCTTTGGGGCCTTGAACAGAGGTGAGGGGGGAGGTGAGGGTGCAGGTTTTGCAACTCCTGCGGTGGCAGGGGGAAAATGCTGGGACAGGATGGTGGGTTGTTGGGGGTCATGGATGTGACAAGAGAGTCGTGGAGAGAATGGTCTTTACAGAAAACATGAAGTTTCCGTGGAGGGAATGGTCTTTATGGAAACATCAAACCAGCAGACAAGGGGGCTCAGTGGTCGTTTGTTGCACTGAGCTCTATACCGCTGAAGCCAGGTGCCAACTCCAAGACACCTTCTCCTACTGCCCCCTTGACCATGACCTCACCTCCCAGACCGTGCACAACCTCATCACTTCAGGGGATCTCCCAAACACAGCTTCCAACGTCATAGCTCAGGAACCCCGCACTGCCCGGTTCTACCTCCTACCCAAGATTCACAAGCCTGACTCCCCCAGTCGACCCATTGTCTTGGTCTGCTCCTGTCTCACCGAACTCATCTCTACTGTCATATCCCCCCTCTCCAGGAACTACCCACAAACATTTGGGACACCACCCATGCCCTCCACCTCCTCCAAGACTTTCGTTTCCCTGGCCCCAAATGTCTCATCTCCACCATGGACATACTGTCCATATATACCTCCATCTGCCATGACCAGGGACTCCAAACCCTCCAATTCTTCTTCTCCCAGTGTCCCCACCAGTATCCCTCCACTGACACTCTCATTCGTTTGGCTGAACTGGTCCTCACCCTCAACAATTTGTCCTTTGAATACTTCCACTTCCTCCAGACCAAAGAGGTAGCCCTGGGCATCGGCATGGGCCCCAGCTATGCCTCTCTCTTTGTCAGTTACGTGGAAGAGTCCATCTTTCGCAGTTACACCAGCACCATACCCCACCTTTTTCTCTGCTACATTGATGACTGTATCGGCGCCACCTCATACTCCCAAAAGGAGGTTGAGCAATTCATCAACTTCACCAACACATCCACCCAGACCTTAAGTTCACCTGGACCATCTCAGACACCTCCGTCTCCTTCCTGGACCTCTCCATCTCCAAGGGTGACTGACTCAACACGGAGATCTTCGACACGCCCACCAAATCCCACAGCTACCTGGACTACACCTCCTCCCACCCTGCCTCCTGTAAAAACGCTATTCCTTATTCCTAATTCCTCTGCCTCCACCACATCTGCTCTCAGAAGGACCAATTGCACCACAGAACACACCAGATAGCCTCCTTCTTCAAAGACCGCAATTTCCCCTCCCACAGTCAATGATGCCCTCCAGCGCATCTCATCCACTTCCCACACCTCTGACCTTGAACCCCACCCCTCCAACTACAACAAGGACCCCCTGGTCCTTATCTTCCACCCCACCAACCTCCGTATACATCGCATCATCCTCTGTCATTTCCGTCACCTACAAACGGACCCCACCATCAGTGATATATTTCCCTCCCCACCCCTATCCGCTTTCCATAAAGACCATTCCCTCCTAGACTCCCTTGTCAGGTCGCCCCCACCAACCCATCCTCCCCTCCTGGCACCTTCCCCTTTCACCGCAGGAATTGCAAATCCTGCGCCCACACCTCCCCCCTTACCTTCGTCCAAGACCCCAAAGGATCTTTCCATATCCATCAGAGTTTTACCTGCACTTCCACACATGTCATTTACTATATCCTTTGCTCCTGATGCGGTGTCCTCTATATTGGGGAGATAGGATGCCTACTTGCAGAGTGCTTCAGAGAACATCTCCAGGACACCTGCACCAACAAACCCTACCTCCCCATGGGCAAACGCTTCAACTCCCCCTCTCAGTTCACCAAGGACATGCAGGTCCTGGGCCTCCTCCATCGCCACACCCTAACCACCCGATGCCTGGAGGATGAACACTTCATCTTCCACCTTGGGACCCTCCAAACACACGGCATCAATATGGATTTCACCAGTTTCCTCATTTCCCCTCCCCTGCCTTAATCCAGATCCAACCTTCCAACTCAGCACCGCCCTCATGACCTGTCCCACCTGTCCAAGTTCCTTCCCACCTATCTGCTCCACCCTCCTCTCCGACCTATCACATTACCCTGACCTCCATCTACCTATCGCACTCTTAGCTACCTTCCCCCCCCCCCCCCCCCCCCCCCCATGATCTTTCCCCCCACCTCCCCCGGTTCAAAAGCCTCATTCCTGAAGAAGGGCTCTTAAATGAAATGTTGATTCTCCTGCTCCTCTGATGTTGCTTGACCTGCTGTGCATTTCCAGCACCGCACTCACGACTCTGATCTCCAGCATCTGCAGTCCTCACTTTCTCCTGAAATGTAGGAATGTTTATGTTCTTTATCGCCAAACAATTATTTATGTATTTTACTGCTAAGTTGGCCCAAAAATGTCCCTGAAGTTATGTTTTCAAAGAGTCCACTAGTGCTTCCCAGCTTTCAGAGCCAGACTTTATCACACCTGTACTTAATGAATAGACTTTTAAAGAAAGAAGACATAGCTCACCAAGGTTGGAAATTCCAGTTAATGGAGCCTTGTAGTTGGGACACCAGGGAACACAAATTTTACTTGATCTACCTTTTTCTTAAATGTATCTAGACTGGTCACCCAAATACACTGGACCACATCCGGAGTATTGTGTGTAGTGCTGGTCTCATTAATTAAGAGAGGATGTAAATGTATTGGAAGCAGTTCAAAGAAGGTTTACTAGACTTATAGGCAGGTCCCATGTGGAAAAGTTGGACAGGCTAGGCTAGTGTATGCTGGGGTTTAATAGACTAAGAGGCCTCTTGGTTGAAAGAAAGGTTGAGAGGAAAATGGACCAAATGTTGGCAAATGGAACTAGATTAAGTTAGGATATCTGGTCAGCATAGACAAACTGGACCAAAGGGTCTGTTTCTGTGTTGTACATCTTTATGACTCTATATAAGATCCTGAGGGGCTTTATGGAAAAGATGTTTCCTGTTGTGGGAGAATTTAGAACTGGGTGTCACTGTTTCAAAATAAGGTGTCACCCATTTAAGACTGAGAAATTCAGGAGAATTTTCTTTTTCTCAATGTGTTTTGAGACTTTGAAAACTTTCTTCTCAAAAAAGTGGTGGAGGTAAAATTGTTGAATGGTTTGAAGGTCAAACTAGATTGACTCTTGACCCACAAGGGAATCAAAGGAAGATGGAGCAATTGAGTCCAGCCACGGTCTTGTTGAATGGAATAGCAGACTTCAAGGGTCAGAGCAGTCTATTCCTGCTCCTAATTGAATGTTCATATGCACCGTATGTGGTAACAAATTCCACCATCTAACTAAAACAAATCAAAGAATCCTAGAAGCCAGAAATCTGAAACTCAAACAGAAATTGGCGGAAAAACTCAGCAAGTCTGGCAGCTTCTGTGGAGAGAAAACAGAGTTGATATTTAAGTCCAGTGTCCTTTAGAATTGAGGGCAGCGAGGAAAAAGGCGCATTTGTCTTGATGGCAAGGAGTGAGGGGACAAGGAATGAATGGAAAGGCGGAGAAAGAGAGAGAGGACAAAAGTTAGGTAGACAAAGGGAGTTTTGATAGGAAGTCAAGCAAGAAAAGATAAGTGATACGGAGGGATAATGATTGGGTGAAAATATATTTTGTATTGGACAACTGACAGAAATGCACCTGTGGAGAGCAAAACTAAAGAGTTAAATAGCATATGGTGGTGGTGAAAACATGAAAATTGCAGCAACAACTTGCTTTTACACTGTACCTTTAATAAATTAAAACATCCCAGGGCACTCCACAGTCTCAAAAATGTTTGACACTGAGACACATTGGGGTAATATTAGGACAGGTGACTAAAGCTGGCTCAAAGAAACAGACTTGAAGGAAAATCTGAAAGCAGATGAAATGGCAGATAGGCAGAGAAGTTTCGGGAGAGAGTTCCAAGATTTAAAGTCTAAACAAATAAAGGAAGACCCACCAACTAATGGTGAAATGACTAATTATCCAGAAATGTCTTGATGTCCTTTGAGGAATAGTAGGATAATTAAGCAGAATTATCCCACAGGAGATTAAAGAGTTGCATAGAGTAAATCCTGAAAGTTAATATCTAGAACTTGTTGGCACAAAATAAAATAACATTTAAGACAACTGTTCATTAGATGCTAGACATCTGTTTGAATATACCCTACTGAACTTCCACAGCATTAACAACTCTGAAGTCCAGTACAAAAGAATTTCTGACTGAAAACTCAAACAGGCCAAGAATCAGGAGATGCAAATCCAGGTTAAATTTCAATGCCAGTTGTTGTTGCATCAATTTGCCAGAAGGGGACAATCATACATTTAAAAAGTCTGGATTGAATAATTTGTAGAGAACACAAGGTGGCACCAAACATCATTCTTTCTTTTGTTGAAGTTGAGCTGCTTTATTCCTGATGAAAGGCTTTTGCCCGAAACGTCGATTTCGCTGCTCCTTGGATGCTGCCTGAACTGCTGTGCTCTTCCAGCACCACTAATCCAGAACCTTATTTTGTTTTGTCTAATGAAGGTTTTCACCTTTTGAGTCTGTGTCGACTCAACTCTTTGAGGGTCGTTACGCACGCTACACATTTTGAGCTGGCGGAAAATGGCCTCTGTCTCGCACTGAGGCAGATATAGCTGTATAACTGCAGTCTTCACACCATTGCATGTCACTGGCTGTATTATCCTGAGGTTAGCTCAGTTGGTTGGACAGCTGGTTTGTATTACAGAGTGAAGCCAGCAATCCAGGTTTGATTCCTGTATTGGCTGAGGTTCACCATAAAAGTGCCATCTTCGTGACTTTGAGGTGTGGTGACTCTCAGATTAAATCACCACCAGTTGTCTCCGTCTAATGAGTGAATGGGATTATGATGTTTTTTTTATCCTGAGAAAGAGAAGGCCATCACACCACTAATACTTTGTGAACCTCAAGATTAGGACTTTTAATACCAGGGAGGAGAACATTTTCCATTTCAGGCACTCAGAGTTTGCATCGTACATTCTCATGTCAGTTCAGAAGGGACAGATATAGAGGAAATCTGGCATTCCCCACCAATGACCCTGGAGTTGCCAAAACTATAAGGTATCCATAGAGCTTCGAGGCATTGGAGGTGAATCACCAGGATACTGCAGTGAATAACCCTGGGGAAAAGAAATCATGGGGGCTTTAAAAAATTCAGTTTTTTAATGTCATAAAGTCATAGAGGTGCACAATATGGAAACAAACTCTTCAATCCAACTTATCCATGCTGACAAGATATCCTAAATTAATCCAGTCCCATTTGTTAGCATTTGGCCCATATCCTTCTAAACCCATCCTATTCATATATCCATCCAGATGCCTTTTAAATGTTGTAATTGTATCAGCCTCCACCACCTCTTCTGGCAGCTCATTCCATATATTCACCACCCTCTGTGTGAAAAGTTCCCCCATAGGTCCCTTTTAAATCTATCCCCTCTCACCTTAAACCTATACCCTCTCGTTTTGCTTTCCACTACCTTGGGAAAATGTATTCTCTTAACCCATTTTGTTCAGCACTAAAACTATTGGGCTTGGGGAAAATGGAGAACTATTCAATTTATTAATGAAGATACAGAAGTTTGGAATGTTAACTTTATTCCTCTCTCCAATAGATGTTGCCAGAACTGCTGAGTGTTACTTTTTATTTTTATGATTAGTGAAGATCCTGTTTGTTTTTCAGCTAGTCATGGGAAGGTGGAACATAGAGTAACAGAGTCATAGATAAAAGCAAATTACTGTGGATGCTGGAATCTGAAACCAAAAGAGAAAATGCTGGAAAATCTCAGCACATCTGGCAGCTTTGACAAAGGGTCAGTTCGACTCGAAATGTCAGCTCTTTTCTCTCCTTACAGATGCTGCCAGACCTGCTGAGATTTTCCAGCATTTTCGCTTTTGGTTATAGAGTCATAGAGATGTACAACATGGAAACAGACCCTTCGGTCTAACTGGTCCATGCTGACCAGATATCCTAAATAAATCTAGTTCCATTTGCCAGCACTTGGCCCGTATCCCTCTAAACTCTTCCTATTCATATACCCATCCAGATGCTTTTTAAATGTTGTAATTGTACCAGCCTCCACCACTTCCTCTGGCAGCTCATTCTATACACACACCAACCTCTGGATGAAAAAGTTGCCCCTTAGGTCCTTTTTAAATCTTTTTCCTCTCACCCTAAACCTATGCCCTCTAGTTCTGGACTCTCCCACCCCAGGGATAAGATTTTGTCTATGTACTCTAACCATGCCCCTCATGATTTTATAAACCTCTGTAAGGTCACCCCTCAGTCTCTGACATTCCAGAAAAAATAGCCCCAGCCTATTCAGCCTGTTCCTGTAGCTCAAACCCTCCAACCCCAGCAACATCCTTGTCAATCATAATCTGAAGGGTCAGCTGGATCATTTGGAGGCAGGAGGTCATGGAATGGCACACTGCAAATATGCCCCCTGCCCCTTTCAAGAGTCAGCAACATGAATTGGATCACAGCCCCAAGTGTGCAACATCTTTCCAATCCCTACACTGGCCAATTCTGTGCTTTTCTGACAGAGATTGTCAATTTCCAGCCAAGTCAGAGAAACCTATTTTCTATGTGACCATGTCAGTTTCAGGAGTCTGAAATTGTTTCAGCTCATTTCAATGATAGATGTTTATTTTACAAATCAATTCCTCATTAAGCGAGACATTTAGAGATTCATGAATGTTTCCTTCTCTCCATTGAATCTGTATCTCCCATTTAAACATGTATCGTTTAATTAAAATAATATTTCAGGTTAACGTTTTTGCAATAATCTTGTAGCTTCTAATATGATCATTTATCAGACATTTTCTGTGCAATCATTAGGGTTAAATTTTGTGACTTTTCCTGCCAGCCCTGGTCCCCATCACAGCATGTGGCATTGAATGGCTTGCTTGTCAGTGGAGTAACTGAGCAATTGCTGCCCACTGAAGACCCTCAGAATACTGTAGCTGAGACATAACTAGTGGAAGATGAGGCCCACGTTAAGGGCTGAGTCAAACAGGTTTCCCAGAGTATTGGTGGGCAGCATTGGTCCTCTTTAAAGGAACCCCTGCTCCCATCAGATGCTTAATTACCCCCTCTCAAAAACCAACCCTTACCTGCTTCAAAAACACCACCCTCACACTCCCACACCTCCACCAAACACCTAGGCCCCCAGTGATACTCCTAAACACTTACACAAGTCATCATTCCTGGATTTGCTGACAGCTTTCTGAGGTGGGATTTCTGATTGCCTCATTCTGAAATCTTACCTCCAACCTATTTGCAGTCTATCAAATGGCTATAGGTCAGCCAGTGTACCCCTGGTAGGAAAATGTGAGGTCTGCAGATGCTGGAGATCAGAGCTGAAAATGTGTTGCTGGAAAAGCGCAGCAGATCAGGCAGAATCCAGGGAACAGGAGAATCGACGGTTCGGGCATAAGCCCTTCTTCAGGAATGAGGAAATGTCCTGGTACCCCACCCCTCCAACCGCCACCAGGACATTCCCGCTCCTCCGCCCTTGAGCCCCGCCCCTCCAACCGCCACCAGGACAGAACCCCACTGGTCCTCACCTACCACCCCACCAATCTCCATGTACAGCGCATCATCCGCCATCATTTCCGCCACC
>NC_057736.1:16533991-16555552 GCF_004010195.1 Chiloscyllium plagiosum
GATGTGGCCTCCTCTCTATTGGGGAGACAGGCCGCCTACTTGCGGAGCGTTTCAGAGAACACATCTGGGACACCCGGACCAACCAACTCAACCACCCTGTGGCTCAACATTTAACTCCCCCTCCCACTCCACCAAGGATATGCACTCCTCCATCGCCAGACCACAACAACACGACGGTTGGAGGAAGAGCGCCTCATCTTCCACCTGGGAACCTTTCAACCACAAGGGATGAACTCGGATTTCACCAGTTTCCTCATTTCCCCTCCCCCCACCTTGTCTCAGTCAAATCCATCGAATTCAGCACCGCCTTCCTAACCTGCAATCTTCTTCCTGACCTCTCCGCCCCCACCCGAGTCTGACCTATCACCCTCACCTTGACCTCTTTCCACCTATCACATTTCCGACGCCCCTCCCCCAAGTCCCTCCTTCCTACCTTTTATCTTAGCCTGCTGGACAAACCTTCCTCATTCCTGAAGAAGGGCTTATGCCCGAAACGTTGATTCTCCTGTTCCCTGGATGCTGCCTGACCTGCTGTGCTTTTCCAGCAACACATTTTCAGCTCTTACCCCTGGTGGGCTCCATCACCAGGATGTTGAAGGTGGGGATAAGGGGAATTTGGAATTCAGTGATGCACCCTACCACAATTTACGTCTCGGGTCAATCAGAAGGAATCCATGTTGCTCCTCAAAGAACAGCAAGGGATTTTCTCCCTGATGTGCTGACCAAGGTCCATCTGACATCTAAGTTAAGATATTTGATCACCATCGCATCACTCTCTGGGGCCTTAAAGTGTACAAATTGGCTGCTGTGTTAGCACAAAATGATTTAATTGGCCATTACACACCTTAGAAGCTCTTGACGTTGTGATAGTTGTGATGCAGAATGAAAGAAGTCCTTTCCATTGTTTCCCTTTCATTCCAATTCATTCACAGATGTATATTGAGCCCTACATCTTTGACTTCAGTTAACAGCCTTTCATGTAGCACTATAACAGAGGTCTTTTCATAATTTGGAATTTGGGTTTTGTGGCAGAATTCTTGGACAAATCTTTGAAGGGAAGGAATGTACAGCGCAATGGGGAAAAAGTGACTGAAGGAAAAGGATCAATGGGGCAAGAGTGGCTGAAGGAAAAGGGGCAAATGGACTCAAAGAACAGAATTGTATATACCATAAGGATAATACTCATGTGCCAGATAAAGACTGATGAGGCTGAATAACCTAGTTCCATGTTGTTACTTCTGTGTAATTCTGTGTCATATGAGGGGAAAAACCATTATCTGACCCATCTTAATTTCTGGTTTCCCTTTCATTCCACTTTCACTCCATTTGCTCCAGATACTTGTTAAGAATGAAATCTCACTTCTGCAGTTTGACAAGCAGACACCATGTACATAATTGAATTATTATCCATTCTTTATCCGGAAAACAAAACTGTACAGCAACCAATTTTTGAATGATTCCAGTGTTGCATTTGCACTGTCTATTTCCCAGCATCAATGTAGAAACTGAGCCAAAACAAATTTCAAATGCAAATGCTGACTAAACACGGGAGGGAGATATGATGCATACCTTTGTGACATGATGAGTCAACACATTCTCACAGTAATTGATTCCAAGATTTGCTCCGCCATTTGACTTTCCTTGTTGCTGATCAAGTTTTCAACAAGTAGCAGAAAGAAAATATTTGGACACACAGCTCCTGCCTTGACAGATCCCATTGATTTTGGATACTGCAAAAGGTGTTCTCTGTGACTGTAATTTCACCAATGGGGCATGGCACTGAATCCAATATTAAAATATTCTTGACTATTTTTCCGTGCTGTTTAAGCCAAAGGGGTTCAAATTCCTCAATGAATTTTCTCTACTCCCAAAAACAAGGCCTTCTGAGGAATGTTGATGTTGGGCTAACCAATAACCAATGGGTGTTGTGCAGGTAAGCATAGATCAATGGTGTTGAGCAGCATAGGACGTGATCTAATTGAAGCATGCTGAGGAGGCACGCTAGGGTGGATACTATCGTGTGGATACTGAGTGAATGCTTCCTCTTCTGCGGGAATTCCAGAACGAGGGAACAATGTTTCAGCATAAGGGATTCCCACCTAAGACAGAGATGAGCAATTTCTTCTCTCAGTAAGTCTTCAATCTTTGGAATTCTCTACGCAAAAGAGCACTGGATCATTGAATACATGAGTGAGTTAGATAGATGAGTTTTATGTGAAAGTGAATCAAGTGTTATTGGAGGGGTGAGGGGCAGGAAAGTGGAGTTAAATCCACAAATATCAGCCCTGATCTTATTGGATGGCAGAGCAGGCTTGTGAGGCTAAGTAGTCTGATCATGCTCCTATTTCTAAACGTAAGCAAACTGGATCCAGCAGAAAGGCACGAAGGCATTCAGCCCCCATTAACAGCCCTTTCCCCAGTGCAGCTTCAATGAGCAGGTTGGTGATCCATCGAGCTACCCATTTCTGATAAAGCTGGAAAGAGTCAGATTTAAGATGGGTTAGGGCCAGAAATCTGATTTTTAAAACTGTAACCACCTGCCAACCATCAGCCACCTCACTGACCTAATTTCTATCTTTTTTTTTGGTTAACATTTCCCTTAAAATTAAACAACTGAAAATTGAGCAGTCTCCCTCCAAAAACAGCTTCCGCTTTACTCAGGTTCCAAATGAAACCAGTCTAACACAGGTACCCTTGTGAAAATACTGCAAAGTGCAAATGCCTTTCTAAGGGCATTTTGTAAAACAGTGAGGACAGAGCGAATCCTCTCATACTTTTTGCTCCTAACATGACCAATTAGAGGCTGAGGAGCAAAACTAGACCAAATTATCTTCTCTAACCTATTTTCAGTCAGACAGAACTTGTATGCAATGCATTGAGAGAGATGAATGGAATAGGAATGTTTCACTTTCAAATAAAGGAGCTGTCTCGTCATATGAGAGGCTTTGAAAATGTAAAAACAAATGGCTACTAGTTGGTGAGTGGGTATCTAAAGGTCATTGTGTCAGGGTGCCCATTGAAAGAGGACTATGGTTGACTATAATGTCCCATAGTCAAATGTCACACTGGCACTCTCTACCACTCTCTTTTTCTAATTATCTTCAAGCAAAAGAGGATCACTGAGCTGTTTGACAGAAGTTGCTTGTTACTGGTGTTGGCTTGTAATTCTGTGACACTGGATTCGTGCTCCTTGATTCATCAAGGCCAAGCCTTTGATTCTCAAAGCTATTCCAAGTCACAGGTGTTGAGGTTATTTTTAAATCCACCTATTCGAACATATTCTGACACAACTCTGAGGCAGGTGGGATCTGAACCCAGACAAAGGAAGACCGCCACTGTGCCAGAAGACCCTCAGACAGGAGCTGAGATATACCGATTGGTTTGATCATCAGAAGCTAGCCATCCAGCCAACTGAACTAACTGACTCCCTTACCATGAATGCCCCTCCTTCTCAACCTTACCCCTCAGCTGAGGTGTGATGACCCTCAGGTTCAACTCACCACCAGATGTCTCTCTGTCTCTAGTGAGATCGCCCTGTGGTCCTCTGAGATTACGGTAACTTTATCATTTTGAATCCCAGGTAAGAACAAAGGAGGACAGAGAGGAGTGAAAACAGTCCAACAGGTAAAGTCTTGAATTAATAATCAGTGTCTAACATGGGCGGCACGGTGGCTCAGTGGTTAGCACTGCTGCCTCACAGCACCACGGTCCAAGGTCTTGGGCGACTGTCTGTGTGTCTTTGCATATTCCCCTCGTGTCAGCGTGGGCTTCCTCTGGGAGTTCCAGTTTCCTCCCACAGTCCAAAGTTGTGCGGGTCAGGTGAATTGGCCATGTTAAATTGCCCATAATGTTAGCTGCATTAGTCAGAGGGAAATGGGTCTGGGTGGGTTACTCTGCGGAGGGTCAGAGTGTTGGGCCAAAGGGCCTGTTTCCACACTGTACAGAATCTAATCTAATTTAATCAAACTAGAGAGCTGTAATGTTCCCAAGGTTTGTGCTGAAGTTTTGTTTGGAGTGTGACAGAGCCTGGACTGTTTGAAAGGATCTGCTGAATAAGAAATGTTATTAAGTAAGGCATTTGCTATCAGTGTGTGAAGAACAGGTGAGAGTAGGATTGAATTTGATTGCGATCTCCCGACAAAGCAGTATTTTATTGCTTCTGACATTTAAGGTAAAGAGGTAGTTGTTAGCCCTCGGCTGTGTTTGTGCAACTTCCATGAAGAACCTCAGCACACTCAGAAGAGAATCCTAGAACAGTTAGAGCACAGGAGAAAATTGTTCAACGCATTGCATCAGCACTATTTGCCTGGAAGATCAACACACCTAGTCCCATACCTTCAGCATTTCGCTGTGTCCCTACAAATCTTTTCCTGTTCAGATAATTTTTTCTGTTCTCTTGAAGAGAAGGGATAAAACTGGAATATTAGGAAAATCTGATACAATTTTTCAAATTTACCCTTGGACTGTGAGGCGAGCATGTATTGCTGATTCTTATTTCTCCTGAGAAGGCAATGGTGAAATGTAGGAACCTAAGAGCAGGAGCCGGCTATTCATCCCATCAAGGCCATTCGCCATTCAATGTTATCAGGGCTGAACAGACATTGAGTAGCTTCAGGTAAAAACAATGACTGCAGATGCTGGAAACCAGATTCTGGATTAGTGGTGCTGGAAGAGCACAGCAGTTCAGGCAGCATCTGAGGAGCAGCAAAATCGACGTTTCGGGCAAAAGCCTTCATCAGGAATAAAGGCAGAGAGCCTGAAGCGTGGAGAGATACATTTCTCTGTTGTGTCACCTTTATCTTAAATGTGTATGATGGAGCGAAACCGATTATGTGATTGTTGATCTTCTGAATGACCCCATAATTTTGCTCTGTCTCATTCAGTTCTGCTTGAAATGTCTCTTAAATGTGTATGCTGCTTTTCCTGCAGGATCTCCCAGTGGGGTTGCATAATACTTAAGATGCAATATTGCATCACCCTTAAAATCTCAAATTGCACTAGATCCATTGATATATGTGTTTCGGGGATTGTTGACTGACTTGATTGAATCATGTGTGTTCTGTTCAACCACTATGGATGTGGTTTGAATCGCATGAATAATAAATAGACCAAAACTTGTGTATACTGATAGTCCTGCAAGTTTTGATCCATTTGTATCTATCAAGTAGAAGATTTCAGGTAAACATAATGAGCTTGTAAATTGGCATTGCAGTGTGATTTTTGCCAAAGCATGAAATTACTTCTAGGAGCAGGGTGAGAAATCATGTTTATTGGTACTTTTGAATTAAAATCAGGAAGTGCTGGAGAACTTCAGCACATTAGACACAGATCTATTGAGTTTCTCTCTCACTTGCTGATTTGATTTTAACTACTCCTGTGTCCACAGTATTTAATTATCTTGATTCTGCTCCTGTTTCCAGGTGTGTACCTGCAAGGTACATCTCCCTGGAACCAACCAATTAGGATGCTGGGGCTAGCAGATCTGACAATTTAAGGAAAATGGTTAGATTTCAATCAGCACATCTATTCAGTGTGGTTTGAAAAATGGTCATCTTCTGTCTGCAGAGAGAGACAGTAAAACAGAAGCTGCATGTTGTACCCAGGGCCCAAAGCTTCTCAAGGGCGTAGTCCCAGTATTTTGCATTGAGTGAACCTCCAACCATTTTCACAGACTTTGCTCCCCTCCACTTGATCTTCCTCAATCCAATAGGTAATAATGGGTCCATTTCTTTGTTTGTTATATTCCAGCAATACTAGCCAGGATTGTTGTCACTGCATCCTAAAGGTATGTGTGTATGAATGAAGCTCTCCGGTGGTGGTGCCAAAGAAGTTAGTCGCAGTTATTAGAGATTAACCATTGCAGCCTTAGGATTTTGCTGCTCAAAGTGAAAATCACAGCTGATGACTTTGGCACTGGATGTGGCCTGACAATGAACTACCAGGGCTTAAATGTACATTGACCGTATATCTGGGAGGCAGGATTCCAGCATTTGCAAATGACACAAAAATAGGCTGAGTGCTTCGTAGTGAAGAGGATAGCTGTTAACTGCAGGAAAATATGAATAGTTTAGCTGAGAGAGTGGGAAAACGGCAAATAGGTTTCAATCAGGAGAAATGCAAGGTTATGCATTTGGGGGTGACAAACAGAGCTTAAAAGTGTGTTGCTGGAAAAGCGCAGCAGGTCAGGCAGCATCAAAGGAGCAGGAGAATCGATGTTTTGGGCATAAGGAGGGACTCTCCTCCCTACCTTTTATCTTAGCCTGCTTGGCACACCCTCTCCTCATTCCTGAAGAAGGGCTTATGCCCGAAACGTCGATTCTCCTGTTCCTTTGATGCTGCCTGACCTACTGCGCTTTTCCAGCAACACATTTTTAAGCTCTGATCTCCAGCATCTGCAGTCCTCACTTTCTCCTAGGTGGCAAACAGAGCAAGGGAATAAACAATTAATGGTGGGATATCGACAGGGATATTGAGAAGTCAATCTCACAATCTTTACACAGTAATTTGGTGTGCACTTGAGATGTCAAGGATATTCAAGATTATTGGCCAAGTGCTGCAAAATGGCAGTAGTGTAGATAGGTTGGTACAAGTCTGATGGGCTGAAGGGTCTCTTCTGTGCTGACTTTCTGACTGTAAGAGTATGAGAAAGTGAGCAGCATTGGACTGCATGTCTACTGGTCCCTGAAAGTAATAGGACAGGTAGATAAGGTAGTTAAAGAAGTCCTGTATGGTTCTATTCTTCATTGGACAATAATAAAAGTCTAAGATTAATACAAGGTGTAATGCTGAAACTATAGAAGACATTGGCTCGGCCACAGATGGAGTTTTGTGTATAGTTCTAGTCAATACATTACAGGAAGGAGATAATTGCTGTAGAGAGGGTACAAAGTAGATTTACAAGAATGTTACCAGGTCTTGTAGATTACAGCAATGAGGAATGATTGGATAGGCTAGGGTTGAACTGATGAGTGACTTAATTGAGGTATGCAAAATAAGGAGGGGCTTAGACAGAGTGGACTTGCGTTGTCATCAGAACGGTCAGACTCTGGGGGCTCAGATTTAAGGTGATGGATATTAGGATTAGAAGGACTCTAAGGGGACAAAAGGAAAAAAATGTTCTTACCTAATGGGTAATATAAAAGAAAGAACTGTGGATGCTGAAAATCTGAAACAGAAACAAAAATTGCTGTAAGAACTCAGTAGGTCTGGCGCAGCTATGGAGAGAAAACAGAGTTAATCAGTGGACACAAAAAGCTAACTCTGTTTTTCTCTCCCCATATGCTGTCAGACCTATTGTGTGTCTCCAGCAATTACTGTTTCTGTTTCCCACAGAGATGGCGCTGTCTGGAATTCACTGTCCAGTTTAGTAGTTGAAACAAAAACCTTCATTTCATTTAAAAGGAACCTCGATCTGTGCCTGAAGTGCTATAACCTGAAAAGCTATGGACCGTGTGCTTTAAAGTAGATTCAGAAATGGACAATTATTTTGTTTCTGCCAGTGTAGAAGCGATCAATTAAATGGCCTCTTTCAGTGCTGTAACTTTTATATGGTTCTAAATCCTATGAAACTACTTTTCAAAGTTGTCCTTAACCCGTTTGCTGTACGAGCTGTTTGCTCATTTTTTAAGTAGGACCTTACGTTCAATTGAATGGATTGGCTAGCTATATACAGAGATGATATTCTAAATCTAAATAACTTGAACTGATCATGTGTGACACGGTGGCTCAGTGGTTAGCACTACTGCCTCACAGCACCAGGGACCAGCCTTGGCTGACTGTGTGTGCGTGTGAGTGAGATTAGCAATGATAAATGCAGTGTAACAAAGTGGGGTCTGGGTTGGATGTTCTTCAGAGGGTGGGTGCAATCTTGATGGGCTGAATGACCTCTTTCCACACTGTAGAGATTCTATGATGTATTTGGAAAAAAAATTGTATTTAGCATAATTAGGATTTATTTCTAAAATTAGAAACATACCAATAAAGAGGAATTTTGTTTTTCTTTCCAGTTATCACAAATCTTCGAATGTTCTGCAGACCCCACAATTATATTGGGAGTTTAGCAGAGAGTCATTGACTTTCAGCCTTTGATGTTTACAATTCAAAACCCAAAAAAGGTGAGATTATAACATACAGGGGTATCACAGTTTCTATGAGCTGTGGCACAGAATGCAACATCCCTTTCTGCCCCTGAGCCAGACCTTTTGAGTTAGTCTGCCATTACCAACAACTGAGGCTCCCCCATAATAGACACACAACACACACACACACCTACTCCTATGGGACTTGATGGCCAAAATATTTTGAGTTTATAGTATGGATGAGTTTACAGTATGGATTATCAACCTACAAATCCCTCCAACACATGCTAATGGGAGCAGTAAAGAGGAGGACAATCACAGGACAGAAAATTGGAATCTCTGCCATCAGTAACCCTCGACTACAGCTGGCATATGTAAATCACATGTTGCAGGAGTAACTGAGATGCCTCAAGCAATTTGTAACTCACCACTGCTACTTTTCCTTAAAGTTAAAAATCACACAACACCAGGTTATAGTCTGACAGGTTTAATTGGAAGCACACTAGCTTTCAGAGCGACGCTCCTTCATCAGGTTATTGTGGAGGGCTCGATCGTAACACAGAATTTATAGCAAACGTTTGCAGTGTGATGTAACTGAAATTATACATTGAAAAATTGATTGTCTGATACAGTGATAGTTTCACTTCTTTCATGTGTAAATCACAAAACTCTTTTTTTTAAAGTTGCATTCTCGGGTTAACTGTTAACAATGGTGATAGCTAGACAATATGTTGAAGGTGTTAGCCCCCTGTGTTCTCTGTCTATGACCTGATGTTTAGATTGATTCCAATCTAAAAAGTGAAATAACAGAGTTTTACATAAATTCATGCAGTTTTTGAGCTCAGAGTTCGACATGAATCTATGTGGTTCATGTCCAATTAAACCTGTTGGACTATAACCTGGTGTTGTGTGATTTTTAACTTTGTACACCCCAGTCCAACACCGGCATCTCCAAATCATGACTAAGTAGTTCACTACTGGCAGCCCCAACCTTTTAATAAGATGTTAATGCTGAGTCCTGCCTGACCTCTCAGAGGCACAGTAAAGATTGCACAACTTTGTTTTGAAGAGCAGCAGGGAAGTGCCCTAACTAATACTAACCCTTAACCGACATAACCTAAAAAAAAGACAACTTGGTCATTTATCATGCTTTTGTTCATGAGATATAGATGTGCATAAATCAACTGCAACATTTCAGGAGCTGAGTAATGAGTTCAGGAGCAGACTTGTACATCTGAGGGATTTTAGCCATTTCCCTGAACACATCCAACAGTAATACTGACACAAGGGCATGATTCCCATTGTTCACAATGCTGTTTACTCACAAGGAGTTGATGTAGTGCTACAGGACTACTCTCTCATTATAAAGAAACAACTGATAGTGAATTGAACATGAAGGCCAGTGCACCTCAGGATAAGTGTTTATTCACCTATGGGATGTGAGCAACACTGGCTGGACCAGCATTTATTACCCATCCCTAGTTGCCTTTGAAAAGGTGGTGGTGTACAAAAATTCACAATATCAACAGCAAGACAGTTCCAGGATTTTTGACCCAGCGACAAGTCAGGATGATGAGTGGCTTGGAGGGAACTTGCAGCTGGTGGTGTTCCCATGTATCTGCTGCCCTTGTCCTTTTAGATGGTAGGGGACATGTGTTTGGAATGTGCTACCTGAGGATCTTCGGTGAATTTCTGCAGTGCGTCTTGGAGATAGTACACACTGCTGCTACTGTGCAACAGTGTTGGAGAGAGTAATCTTTATGAAAATGGTGCCAATCAAATGGGTTGTTTTGTTCTGGACAGTGTCATGTTTCTTGAGTTGTTGGAGTTATACCCATCCATGCATGAGTATTCTAACACACTCCTGACTGGTGTCTTGTAGATGATGGACAAGCTTTAGAGAGTCAGGAGGTGAGTTACTCACTGCAATATTCCTAGCTTCTGACTTAATCCTGTATCCATTGTATTTACATGGCCAGTCCAGTTCAGTACCTGGTCAATCATAAACTGCAGGATGTTGATAGTTGGGGGATTAGGTGATGACAAAACCATTGAATGTCAAAAGATAGTGCTTAGATTGTCTCTTCCTGGCGATAGTCATTGTCTGGATTTTGTCTAGTGTGAATGTTACTTGCCACTTAGTGGGGAGGTAATGGCATAGTGGTATTATCACTGAACTGTTACTTCAGAGATTCAGCCCATGTTCTGGGGACCTGCATTCAAATCCTGCCATGGTAGATGGTGGAATTTGAATTCAACAAAGCAAATCTGGAATTAAGGGTCTAATGATGACCATGAATCTGCTGTCGATTATTGGAAAACCCATCAGGTGCAATAATTTCTTTTAGGGAAGGAAACTGCCATCCTTACCTGGCCTGGCCTATATGTGACTCCAGACCCACAGCAATATGGTTGACTCTTAACTGCCCATGGGCAATTAGGGACAGGCAATAAATGCTGGCCTAGCCAGCGCCCACCTCATCCAATGAATGAATAAAAAAAAGCTTGCCAACCCAAGCCTGGATATTAGGGCATAGGCTGCTTCAGTATCTGAGGAGTTGTGCATGGTACTGAACATTGTCAAACATTCCTACTCTGGCCTTATGATCGAGCGAGGGTCATTGATGAAACAGCTGAAGATAATTAGGCCAAGGACACTACCTGAGGAACTTCTTCAATCTATCCTCATACTAATTGCTTTACTAATTGCTTTCTCAACTTGTCCTGCCAACATCAGTAATCTGTGTGCAAAAACATCCAGGTCTGCTCCTGCAATGATTTTAGAATTGTATCATCTATTTTATATTGTCTTTCATTTCTCTTCCTACTAAAATAGATCACCTCACACTTCTCTGCATTGAATCCCAAATGACACTTATACACCCATTCCAACAACTTGCCTATGTTCTTTTGGAGTACTATATTGTCTACTTCTAAGTTTATGATTCTTCCAAAACTCATGTCATCTGCAAACTTTGAAATGGACCCCTGCGCATCAAGATCTAAATCATAGATATGTATCACAAAAAGCAGGATTTAAAGTCCCTGATGAAGTCTACTGCAAGGCTTTCCTCCAACCTAAAAAATATCTATTGACCACTTCTCTCTGTTTCCTATCACTCAGCCAATTTTGTGCCCATGTTGCTACTGTCCCTTATATTCCATGACCAATAAAGTGTGTTGAGTGGAACTGTATTGAAGACTTTCTGAAAGTCCATGTTCACCACATCAAAAGCATTACCCTCATTGAGCTTTTCTGTTACCTCTTCAAAACTTCAGCGAGTTAGCTGAAATTATTTGCCCATGAGAAGTCAATGCTTTCTCTTTCTAATCAACCTACATTTTCTCCTTGTAACGATTAATTCTATTAGTGAGTTTTGAGAAGATGTGTAGCTCAGGTTGAGGTTCTGGCTGTAGGTTTGCTCGCTGAGCTGAAAGGTTCATTTCAGGCATTTCATCACTATACTAGGTAACATCAACATATCCAGAGAATCACTGATGATGTTACCTAATATGGTGATGAAACGTCTGAAAACAAATCTTTCGGCTCAGCGAGCAAACCTACATACATTAATT
The DNA here is from genome assembly GCF_004010195.1 of Chiloscyllium plagiosum. Classification (NCBI taxonomy): domain Eukaryota; kingdom Metazoa; phylum Chordata; class Chondrichthyes; order Orectolobiformes; family Hemiscylliidae; genus Chiloscyllium; species Chiloscyllium plagiosum. The sequence goes on from NC_057736.1 coordinate 16,545,646, forward strand.
CTATCTCAAATAATTGCTTTTTGAAGCTTCCTCTCCACTGAAGTTAAACTGACTGATCTGTAATCCTTACAACCTTTCTGGAACCAGGCTGTAATGTTTGCAATTTCCCATCTCCAGGGGCACTTCCCTCGAATCTAGGAAAGACCGAAAGGTTATGGCCAGTACCCTGCCATCTTCACTCTCACTTCTTCAAAATCCTTGGATGAACCTCATCAGATCCCAGTGCCTTGCCAATAGTTTATTCAACACTTCCTCCTTATCAATCTTGAACCAATCGAGTGACAGAGTTTCTTCCTCAGTTACTATGGGTTGGGTAGCATCTTCCTCTTTGGAAAGACAAATACAAAGTAGCCCTCAGCCATGCCCACTCCCTCAATGTGTAAATCCCCTCTTTTCTTTCTACCAGAATGTCTATAGAAAACTTTGGGACACCCCTTTGTGTTGGTTGTCAGTCTTTTCTCATAATTCTTCTTTATTTTTTTCATTTCCCCTCTAAACCTTGTGTATTTCTCTTGGTTGTCAGTTGTATTTTCCACCTGACATCTACCATAAGCACATATTTTTCTCCTTTATCATAATCTCCTATGTCATCCAGGGAGCTCTGGACTTGTTTGTCATACCTTTCCCCTTTGAGGCAATATACCTCAAATATACCCGAACCATCTCCTCTTTGAAAGTAGCCCATTGTTAAGTATGTTTTGTTCCCACCAACCTCTCAATTCAATCAATCAAACTCTCTCCACTAAATTATTCCTCTTATTCTGAATCAATGCTTGACATTCTCTACCATTGTCCTGACTCTTAAACAGCATGATCACTGTCTCCTAAATGTTTCCCCACTGACACTTAATCCACTTGAACCACCTCATTTCCAAGAAACAGGTCCAACAATGCATCCTTCCTTGTTGAATTGGACATGCACTGCTACAGGAAGTACTTCGGAATGCAATCCAAGAATTCTTGCCTTTCACTGCCCCTTAAACTACCAGTATCTCAGCATATTTTGGTGTAATTGAAATCCACCCCCTTTATAACAATGATAATGTTGGCATCTCTCTGTAATTTCCTTGTAGATTTGTTCTTTTACATCTTTCCATCTAGCTGGTGGATTAGCGATCACATCTAGCAATGTAATTGTCCCCCTTACGTTCGTTAGCTTTAGCCAAATTGAGTCTGTCCTTGAACCCTCAGAGACATCCTCCACCATATAAATGTTGTTGTTGTGAGTTAGCAACAATCGAAAGATTGAAATTCTTGCAAGCCTATTTATGTTAGCAGTCAGCCCTTCAATATCCTAAGGGGATCCTGAGATTGGCAGCAAGAGCACCCCACTTGTTTTAAGGAACAAACTTCTGCAATGATGAGTCACAACGTTTAGTGGACGTAGACCCCCAATAGCAATTTTGAGACGCAAATGTACAAAGGACTGCACAGTTCTCATTTCACTCACTCGCAGCAGCAATTGTATTCTTCCCTCCTCAATTAATGTATTAGATTCCCTATAGTATGGAAACAGGCTCTTTGGCCCAATAAGTCCACACCGACCCTCTGAAGAGCAACCCACCAGGACCCCTTTCCCTATATTTACTCCTGACTAATGCAGCTAACAGTATGGACAATTTCGCATGGCCAGTTCACCTTACCTGCTCATCTTAGGACTGTGGGAGGAAACCCACACAGACACGAGGAGAATGTGCAAACTTCACACAGACAGTCTTCTGACTCTGGAATCGAACCTGGGTTCCTGGCACTATGAGGCAGCAGTGCTAACCAATGAGCCACCGTGTTGCAACACCTGCCTCTCCCCATTTGATTTATTCCCTTCCTCTAATAAATATTGATATTTCCCACACCCTATCACTATTAATGACAGTGTACTCAACCTCTCCTTCAATGATCCCAAGGCCTTCCTTTCTTCCCCTTACTCCAAAGTATGTCAAATGGCTGTAGCCCACATCACCACACTCCTGACATAACTCCTCACAAAGCTGCTGCTTTAATCAACTCTCATTTCCAGATATTTCTTTTGCTGTGATTTCTCTGTACAGATATGGTTAATTTCATTCTCATTTCAACCTTTGCCTCCATCCCCCGATCTTGTTTAACAGGTTCTGCGGGGTAAAGCTAGTCCAAGTCAGGACAACAAAACAGGTGCACAGTAAACCAGCAGCTGATATTTCATTACTGTACACCCAATCTTCATTTTATTGAATTGCACAAAACAATTTCTGCTATTCAGCATCACTTTTACTTGATTCAAAATTTTAAAATTGTGTAATATTTTCTAAGTCAATAGTAAACAAAAATTAGTACATTCACCATAAACCTATTTCACTCTCCAGGCCTGCGCCAGCTACTATGTCTCTTGCTGGCTTTGAACCCAGTTTGGATTCATCCTACCATATCCCATGGAGACTGTGTAATGGTGTTACACAGAAAGATCTGAAAGATCTTATCTATAGTTCCATAGACCTACGGCAAGAATAGAACAATAGTTTCATGCAAATCACTTCAGGGAAGCAAGCCAAAGCCTGGTATTACATACTCGGTTTATAATGATGTATAGATAAGCTAATAAAACAGGAAGTTGCATGATTGATGAAATTTAATGGAGACACATGTGCAGTGATTAATATTGAAAAGAAAAATGAGCAAGGGCATTATAAACTAAAATTGCAATTATGAAGGGAGTGCAAAATCAAGAAGAACTGAACATTATTTGCAGAAATCTTTGAAATTGACAAGTTGAAAAGGCAATCGAAAAGGCATTAAAATCTTTCAATTTATCAATTCAGATTCAAGTTCAAAACTAAGCAAGTTATGTTAATAATTTATAAATAACCAGTTAGACCTCCTCTGATTATTGTGTCAATTTCTAGGCAGCATATTTTAGGGACAATACTATGGTCTTAGTAAAGGTACAGAGATTACAGCCATATGAACAACCAAATGAACAAGTAAGAAGAATAGATTACTCAGTCCTTTGAGCCTGCTAAGATGAGCTGGAAGCATACCAGAGATTAATTATTTCATTTTTGTGAGACTAAAGAAGCTATAATTACTCTCCTGAAAGCAAGAATGGTAAAGAGTAGATTTAATAGTAATTTTCAAAATTATATGAGATTTTGACAGAGCTCATAGGGAAAAACAGTTCCATTCACAAGGTAGTCAGTAAGTAATAAAAGAAAACATGCTTAAAAAATATGTAATCCACAGCTTTTGAAAGTCCTATAAGATTTGCACCTAAGGAAGCATTTTTAAAGAGGAATCACCAATGTAATGTGGTGAAAGACACAGCCAATCTGTACACAACATGATCCCCAAATAGTACTGTGTTAAGTGATCATCTGTTTTGTCATGATGTTGGTTGGGATGCTCTTTACAAATGATCCAGAGCCTGATCCCTTTTTGTTAACTTTTCTCTAAATCTTGGACTCATTTCACAATGCTTCTCTCTACGTATGTGTTGCATTATTATTTTGTTTTGCATTTAGTAACTAATAAACTCACTTGTATTAATTCAAGAAAGCCTGGTCAGATTGGTTACTTTTAAAGCATAAATTCATGTGGTATAGGAGAAAGATATTCACAACGGAGAGAACATTGTATATTGAGGTTGTTCTAACCAACCGAGGGGGAAGATGAAGAAGGGAAGCCAGTTATCCCTTCTCATCCAGGAGTGTGACAATTTGGGATATCTCATATGATAACATAATACTATTAGATTTCAGCATAGTGTGCTTCAAGTGGTCCCTGGGATAAGATGAAACATGAAACTGTTGTACCCTTGGGTGATATGCTATGATACAATGATGATATCATGAGCATGTCTCTTAAATGAATACTGACATACTGATCATGAAATATAATACAACAAAAGATGAATATTGGACAGGATTCAGTGGAGAACTCCCCTGCTTTGTTTCAAATAATATTATGGTATATTTTATAACCACTTAAGAGGGTAGATGCGGCCCTTCTTCTTACATTGTGTTTCATGGAATATGGGCTTTTTTTCTCATCCAAATTTCCCTTGTGAAGTTAGCAGTGAGCTGCTGCAGCCTGTGTGGAGAAGTACACCCAGAGTTGTGTTAGGGAGGAAATTCCCAGATTTTGACTCTGCAACAATGGTGATATATTTCCAAGTCAGGCTAGTGAGGGAGGTTGTGATGTTTCGAGATTCTCATTAATCTTGTTTTTAGGTACCAGAAACCACAGGTTTGGGATTTGTTAATCATTGAAATCTAACCTGAAGATGGTCAAAATGAAGTCACGTTGAGCCAATGATGGAAGGAATGAATGCTTATGGTGGTGGAAGGGGTGCTGATTAAATGGCTGTGGATGGTGTTGAGCATCATGTGTGTTGTTGGGGCTGCACATACTCCTTCACATGCCTGACAGGTGTAGGCGATGGACAGGCATTGGAGAGTTAGGATCTGAAACTCTCTGTCAGTGCGGCACTCTCTCAGCAGTGCACTGTAATGTCAAATTTGTTCATCTCTCAAACAGTACGTGCAGACACAACGACCAAATAGCCTCTCGCTGAGTTGTAAATTTCCACCAATTTTATGACTCATTTCTGCATTTTCAGATCTCTGGAGGAAATAAGTGAAAGTTCTAAAAGTAGCACTATCCTGCAATTATTTATATCCTTAGTTTTGCTTTTAATATTTTTATATTATGTATTTCTTTTTCAAATTGTCCTAAAAATGACCTGTCTGAAGTGGAAGTATTGAAAAGTGTACAGGCTGCTTTTGTTTTTCTATCTGTCAGTCCAGCCTGACAGAGTTAACAAGGAACAAAAATAGAGATAAGCGAATAGTTGCTCCACAAGATGTGCTCAGAAAATGCCACTATTAATTTAAGTGAATAAATGTGTTGAGTTGTCAAGTGAAGTGAAATGAATATGGAGGCGACTTCACGATCTCTGATTGCTTCCAACTCCTGATTCCTGCCTCATCAATGGGAGAGAAAGCTGTTGTCAGGCAGATTAGGCGATCAGCAGACAGTGGTGGAAGCTAAAACAAAGGGTAAATGTGAACGGGAAAATGCAGCACTGACTAATTATTGACACACAGGGTATGGCAGTGTTTGAATAAGTGAACAGAAACACAAACTGTTCCCAGGAAAGGCGGTAAGATCCTTGTTATTTGACCCACAGCATCCTGCTGTCACTTTTCACTGGTTCTTTCTGTTCCGTTTTCAAAATCGTAAACGGTTCACATTGAAGGAAGAATTGTTTCCAGTGGCAGAAAAGTCAGTAAGCTGAAGACATAAATGGTAAATGATTGACAGAAGAACATGGGACAGCATGTAGAAACACGCTTTTGCACAACAATTTGAGATAATCAGATAGTCTGAAAAGGTTATGGAAACGCATTCAATTATAACATTTAGAAGAGATTTGATAAATACCTAAAATCAAAATTAGAGTGCTATAAGGAAAGAATAGGGAAGCTGGATATCTTGGATTGAAGTCATGGGCCAGCACTGCACTATGGGCTGAATGAGCTCAATTTGTGCTGTTTCAATAAATGATTTTGTGACGATTCTGGATTTGGTGAAAATGATGGCTTGGAAAGCTCTGCTTCCTTACTGTCAGATAATTCTCTTGATGTAGATATCTTGTTTTTCTACAAATAGTGATGAAAAGTCAATAAGCACTCCATTGCTATAAATTACTGAGGTTGTGAAGGTCTGTATATAAATGCAAGTTCCTATTTATCCTGCTCACCAAGTGTTAATGTGCTGCTGATTCCTGGGTGCGTTTCTGGGGTCCAAATGCTTCAGGTTCTTACTACAGAGAGAAAGAATGGTCGAGGCTGATATACCAAGGAATACATGAACTTGTGTTTCAAATAAAATGCCAGGTTTGCACTCATCAGAAACCTGTATTACTGATCCCACCAAGTTTAACATGTTCAGTCACGAGAGGGCATAGCTTTAGAGTGAGGGGCAGGAAATTCAGAGGGGGTCTGGCAAAAACCTTTTTCACTCAAGAGGCGGCGGGAATCTGGAATGCATTTCTGGGAAGTTAGTGGAAGCCAGTAACATTACAAACTTTAAAAAATATTTGGATGGGTCCCTCAAATATCATAACATTCAAGGATATGGGATAAATGCAGGAAATTGGGATTAGCGTGCCTTTACTGGTAGTTATGTTGGTATAGATTCGATGGGATGAAGGGTTTTTTTGCCCACATATGAATCTACGAATCTTTAAATGGAAGGTTTACTCAGTTGCCTGCAACATTAAGGAGCTATTTAGTAATGACCATCCAGCTGAAAAGTCTGGCATGTCCACAGGTTGAAATGAGGCAGAGAGGAGGGTACATGGACCTCTCCAGGACAGTTAGGGCTTGACAATAAATGCTGGCCTAGCCACTGATGCCTACATCCCATGAACAAATAAACAAAAATCCCAGTCTTACAAAGGAATCCATGTTAACATTAAAAAATTATTGTGAAATCTTTCTGGGTCTGGGCCCGTTTGCCTCCCTTGATTACTGGCTTCATGCACTCCTCATTCCTTGTTCCTGTCTGACACTATTTCCAAACACTTGTATCTCCTCGAGTCACCCAAACATTAGTCTTTCTGGCTCTGCGTGGTAACAACTCATTTAATTACAATAAGGCTGAGGAAGCAGTCACCCACCATTGCTTATTTTGTGGATTGCGCCTGCTGCTTTTGTGTGTTCGTGTTTCAGCACACCCTTTGACTATTGACTATTTCTTGGTGACTTGTTACCTACCTCTTGATTTTTCTGCTCCTCGGATGCTGCCTGACCTGCTGTGTTTTTCTAGCACTACTCTAATCTAGAGTATGGTTTCCAGCATCTACAGTCCTCACTTTTGCCCCTACCTCTTATGTCTCCACAAAGCAATCTGGAACATTCCAATTCTGGCACTACACTGCAACGTCACAACATCTCCGAGCTACAGACACTGACTACACCACTCTCCAGCCTAGCAACAATTGCATCCCACACCCTCCTCTTGCTGAAATGTCCTTCTTTCTCTAATCTCTTTTAGTATACATTGATTATTCCTTATCCCTGATATTTCAAACTGCATCAAAACTTTTTTCAACTCTCCCCAGATCTCTACTCCCCTATCATTTCCCAATAATCTTCATAAAGTCTACTCAATCCTCAAGCTAGTCATCTTCCATGGTTCTCTCTATTGGAGGAATTGATATTTGAACAAGACCGCTTTCTTTCTCATACACCTTAGCTCTCCTTTAATCTCACAATCCTTTCCCTTAAATTAGCTTCCTCAATAACTTCTTCCAATCTCCTCATTCCTGATGCTGCACTTAGTACAACACTTCAGATATTGTAGCTTTGCCAGAATTCTTGTTTCTGATGCTTTGCTCAGCAAATCAATTACTGAGATCCACCTCTGTCATTCTCAACTTCCCCAATACCCTCCTCTAGCCTTCACATTTTATATTGCTATTGACGTTGGTGACCTATCAAGCATCACCCCCATTTCCAGTTTCTGAAATGCAGAGGAGGTGGTTCTGGGGATTGGAATAGAGGAATGGGGCCAGATGGGGTTGTGGGGGCAGGGATTCACCTTGCATTGAATTGAAAGATCTTACAACAAAAAATAAACCAGTAAATCCAACTGGTCTTTGCTGGGATTTCTGCTTTCCATGAACTCCCCATCCCCTCTTGATTTCGCTCTATTAACATAGCTCTCTATTTGTTTCTGCCTCTGCACTTACCTTGGTTCCTCTGAAATGTATTCACATTAAGTACTCCATGACTTATAGCACTGCACATTCCAATGATATTCTGTGCGAAGGGTTTTCCTGAATTCCGTATTGGATTTATCAGTAACTGCCAAATATTTATGTACCCTAGTTTTCACATAAGTGGAAACATCAGTTCAATAATCACCCGATTTAGTCATTTCAGAATTTTACTGAGCACCGTTAAATTACCTCTCAGTCTCTCATTTATACAAATAAATGCTGTAATCTGTTCAATCTCCCCTGATAGTTATAACCTTTCAGTTCTGGGAACATCAATTTAGATTTTTTTATAGATCTTCTGCACTGCCTTGAGGACAGTTGGTGCACAATCAGTCTGCCACAATTGTTAGGTGGCACAGCTTTTTTCTGGAGAGAATTTGGTGGCAGGTGGAGTTTGATGTGGGGTAATGTGAGGATCCAGGATCATTGGAACAGAGGGATTCTAAATGTTAAGAAACTGTGAGCAATGCAGGAGTGGAGAGAATCGTAGACCCATGTATATAAATCATGCTAAACAAGTAGACAAATACAAAAAAAGTTAACAAAGATGCGAATGTTGGTCCTTATATTTGAGGTAGAATGTGATTCAATTGGCGCTACGTTTTGTAAAGATGTGGTCAAACTACACTAGAATACTTCTAGTTACCTTATGGAATGTATCAGCTGTGAAAAGGATGCATTACAGATTTATCAGATATCACATGATATCAAGAAATTACCAAACGCACTGTGCACTGCAAAGGCTATGGGCCCTGACAACAATAGTTTTCCAGCAATGGTACTGAAGTCCTCAGAATTTAATGCACCTGAGCCAAGCTGTTCCAGTAAAGCTATGACACTGTTATCTATCCGGCAATGTGGAAAATTGTCTAATTATGCCTTATTCACAAAAAAGAGACAAATCAAACTGAACCAACTACCCCCACCTGTATACTCTGAATCATTAACAAAGATGATTAGCAATGCTTACAAGCAACACTTAGTAATAATGGACGCTGAGTTTGCATTTCAGCTGGTCTACTCAGATCCTGACCTCATTAAAGTCTTGGTCCCTACATGAACAAAGAGCTAAACTCCAGGTGTGAGGTAAGCGCAACTGCCATCAAGGCAACATTTGACTGAGTTTGAGATCAAGGAGACATGAGCAAAATTGGAGTCAATGGGAATCAGAGGGAAAACTCACCACTATTTCTTATCACATACAGCACACATGAAGATTGTTGGAGTACAATCATCTCAGTCTCAGATTGTCATTGCAGGAGTTCCCCAGGGTTGAGTGTCTGGTCCAACCATCTTCAGCTGCTTTATTAATGACTTATCTCCATTAATAGGTCAGAAGTCTGGACTTTTCCTGAAGACTTTTGCTGACCACAAGAACAGGTCAGAGGCAAGAAATTCTGCAGCAAGTGACTAACTTCCTGATTCCCCAAATCATTTCCACCATCCAAAAGGCCCAAGTGAGGAGTATAATGAAATATTTGTCCTCTTGCACAGATGAGTGTGACTCCAACAACACACTTAAGGACAAAGCAGCCCAGTTGATTTGCACTCCACCTGCCTGCTACAACTTTCATTCCCTTCATCATCAATGTACGGTAGCAACTGTGTATACCACATACAGACGTGGGTAAGTGCCATTTGATGGCAATATTATTGCACTGCAGTAACACACCAAGTTTCCTTTGACATCACCTTCCAAGCCACCATCTCTATCACCTAAAAAGACAACAGCAGCAAATGAGTGAGAATAATACTTACCTGTAAGTTCAAATGCATCTTGACTCAGAACTACATTGCCAGTCTTTCAGAATGCCTGGGTTAAAATCCTGTCATGCCCGTCCTAATGGCACTGTAGGTGTGTCTACCCTACATGCACAAAAAGTGGTTCAAAAAGACACCTTCTCAAGAGCAATCAGGAATGGGAAAAAAATGCTGCTGTCACCAATCCTACATTCAATGAATCAATAAGAATGTAGAACATAAGAACTAGGAGCAGGAGTGGCCCAACATTTCAACTCCCCCTCCCACTCTGCCAAGGACATGGAGGTCCTGGGCCTCCTTCACCACCGCTCCCTGGAGGAAAAACACCTCATCTTCCGCCTTGGAACACTTCAACCCCAGGGCATCAATGTGGACTTCAACAGTTTC
>NC_057736.1:16555638-16556803 GCF_004010195.1 Chiloscyllium plagiosum
CCTCCTCTAGCTTATCTCTCCACCCTTCAGGCTCTCTGCCTTTATTCCTGATGAAGGGCTTTTGCCCGAAACTTCGATTTTACTGCTCCTCAGATGCTGCCTGAACTGCTGTGCTCTTCCAGCACCACTAATCCAGAACCTGGTTTCCAGCATCTGCAGTCATTGTTTTTACCTAGGAGCAGGAGTAGGCCATCCGGCCCTTTGAGCCTGCTCCGCCGCTCAATAACATCATGGCTGATGTTTTCATGGACTCAGATACAATTACCCGCGCTCTTACCATATCCCTTAATTCCTTTATTTTTCAAAAAACATCTACCTTAGTTTTAAAAATGTTTACTGAAGTAGCATCAACTATTTCACTGGGCAAGGAATTCCATAGATTAACAACACTCTGGGTAAAGAAGTTCCATCTCAATTCAGTCCTAAATCTGCTCCCCCTAATCTTGAGGCTGTGCCCTCTTGTCCTAGCTTCACCCACCAATGGAAACATCCTCCCTACTTCTATCTTATCCATTCCCTTTATAATTTTATATGTTTCGATAAGTTCCTGCCTCATTCTTCTGAATTCCAATGAATATAATCCCACTCTACTCAGTCTCTCCTTATAAGTCAACCCCCTCCATTCCAGAATCTACCTAGTGAACCTCCTCTGCACTCCCTCTTGTGCCAGTGCATCCTTTCTCAAGTAAGGAGACCAAAACTGCACACAGTACTCCAGGTGTGGCCTCACCAGCATCCTGTATAGCTGTAACATTACCTCTCTGCTTTTAAACTCAATCCCTTTAGCAATGAAGGACAATATTCCATTTGTCTTCCTAATTACCTGTTGTACCTGCAGACCAATGTTCTGTGATTCATGCACAGATATATTTCCCTCCCAGGGATATATTTCCCTCCCCTCCCCTATCAGCGTTCCGAAAAGACCACTCCCTCCGTGACTCCCTCGTCAGGTCCACACCCCCCACCAACCCAACCTCCACTTCCGGCACCTTCCCCTGCAACCGCAAGAAATGTAAAACTTACACCCACACCTCCCCCCTTACTTCCCTCCAAGGCCCCAAGGGACACTTCCATATCCGCCACAAATTCACCTGCACCTCCACACACATCATTTATTGCATCCGCTGCACCCGATGTGGCCTCCTCTATATTGGGGAGACAGGCC
>NC_057736.1:16556855-16560153 GCF_004010195.1 Chiloscyllium plagiosum
CAGCACCGCCTTCCTAACCTGCAATCTTCTTCCTGACCTCTCCGCCCCCACCCCACTCCGGCTTATCACCCTCACCTTGACCTCCCTCCACCTATCGCATTTCCAACGCCCCTCCCCCAAGTCCCTCCTCCCTACCTTTTATCTTAGCCTGCTGGGCACACTTTCCTCATTCCTGATGAAGGGCTCATGCCCGAAACGTCGATTCTCCTTTTCCTTGGATGCTGCCTGACCTGCTGCGCTTTTCCAGCAACACATTTTCAGCTCTGATCTCCAGGAACTGCAGCCCTCACTTTCTCCTCGAAGATTTAAACCTATTCCTAATCTCTTACTACCTCTGCCACTCCTTCTCTCTAAAACATTCTCAAAGTTTATGTTTGCTCCCTTTCTGACTCAGAGTCCATTTACTCATTTGTCACGAGTATGCAATATTCTTTAGCTCTTCTGTTCTCATCATATACTATAAAGGGAGTCAGAGATTTACCTGTTGCATAGTTGAACTGCAATTATTCCACTTTCACACTGAATTGTATTCCCAGCCTGTCATGTAGCAGGATCACAGGACACTAAGGTAATAGCATTTTTCGAAAAAGTTCAATTTTGTGAGTCTTATTAATTTTTGAACAGATGGAGTGAGGTTGCAAATTCTTCATCCGAGTGTGGGCAAAATTGCAACTGAATGGCTATAACCTGGAAAAGTACACTTCCCTGATGGGCAACCTTTTCAGTTATTTATAGGCACACAGCCAGGAGAAAAATATTTTAATTTGACATGCAAATTTGTGAGATCCTCCACATTTCCATCTTCTACTTCCAGTGTACTTAGCATTCTCATTCATTTCTTAACATAAATTATCATAAAGACCACACGGAGAACATGAGTGCTTGGAGAATCGGTTGACTGTAACTCAGTTTAAAGGATGTGTAATATTGACATGATTATTGATGCACTGGACCACGTAGAAAAAAGTAGTCCCAACCGGATCTTAAATTTAGTTTTTGTTTGTCTTGAATCCACTGGGTGGGTTTGCACTGACAGTCATGTTGTAATCATGTAGGAGGAGCTTATATTCAAAACAGAACCTGATATAAGCTCTGAATTTATCAGTTCTCACAAGATATTTGGCTTTTCCAATGAAGACTGAGTAAGATCGCTCCTGCTAGTTGCCAGTGAAGATGAGAGCAGCTAGTACAGGCTATGTTGATGCTGGTACTTTCTTCCTAAATGCCTCTGAGCCCCTTGACCAGCGAAGGGATTGTGGGACCCAGATTACCATCAGTCGAATTCCCCGACCCATGAACGCCTTCATGGTGTGGGCCAAAGATGAGAGGAAGAGGCTGTCTTTGCAGAATCCCAACCTTCAGAACACAGAGCTCAGCAAACTGTTGGGTAAGGATTGGCAGAGTAGGGAATGGTTCCAATGCTCTGTATTTTACACACTTAAACAGCCTCTCAAAGAAAGTTACCATATTGTTAAGATGTTCTATAATGTCAGTTTTTGAAATTCGTAGATTACTGGTTATGGCTATGTTATTTCCTTTACAGCATGTTATACGTACATTGAAAGACAAATTACATTTCTTTCTTTCTCCTTATGTGTGCTGCAACACATTATCCAACTGTGTAAAATTATGATTCTATGTGTCAGAATAAGCTATTTCCACATATGAATATGTGTGAGTGCACCTGTTTCTCTGTGTTTTTCATGTAAGTGAATACATACCCTTGCATAGCTGCAGATACAATTTTATATGCATGCATATACAAATACATTTGTACATAGGTATACATAGGAGCTTATGATTGTAAAAGTATTAATGTGTAAAGAAAGAAAAAGAGTTTGCATTTCCATAGCACCCTTCAAAAACTTTCCAGGCAGTGATTTACAGTGATTTATTGTTGTAATGTAGGAAATTTACAGTCAGCAAGCTATCAGAAATAGCAAGTGGATAACCAGATAATCAGTTTTAGATAATTATTGATTGGGACAGTAGGAAGAAGTCCTCTGTCAAAATAGCATCATCAAATCTCCTAGAACCACCCAAAAGGACAAGTGTAGTTTCAGTTTATTGGCCACCTTAAAAGATGACAGTTGCAATAGAATAATTTCCTTTGTGCCACCTGCTGTACCACTGATGACATCTTTTATAATCCAGGATCTGATCTGGACTTAGGAAATGTGGGTGTAATATTTCTGCATTGGTAGAATTCACACTGCCTTCTCTTTCACTGAAATAACTTTGCTCTTGTTGCCCTCGAACAACTTTCCATGCAAAACATTCTCTCCATCAGTGAATGCAGTGAGGAGCCTTAGCTCTACAGAACAAGGCTGGAGACTTCTATTCTGGTTAGACGTCTTGCTCACTTGCTAAAGAGGTGGCAAGGCAGCTGCCCTGATCCTCAGGTACAAGGCTCACCGCATCATCTTGCAATAAGGCAGTTTATACAGCAGATATAGGCCTCCAAAATTAAGTCCCTGGAGACATAAGTCTCTACCCAGCTAGAGCTGCCAGCCAAGCAGAGGTCAACAGGCCTCCCATTTGATAAGCCCACATGGAACGTCATGACTATGCCTAGAGTACACCGAACATCCTGAGGACTAAGCTCTTAGATCAGTGTTTTTGTGTATAATTGCAGTTCAGGTGAGCTGAAGTCCTTTAGTGCTCATTGATTATTGATTAAAGGGCCTCAACGGATGGTAGAGTGGCAAAATAAAGCTCGGGCCACCCCCTTTCAAATTTAATCCAGGAAAAGATAGGAAGACAGTGACATTTATCACAAAAGCTGATAAATCACCTAGTTTACTGAAAAGTGTTAGGGGATATTGGCCTGATGTGTAGAGTTAGACTGCATCAGACTTGTTCTCACAGAATGATGGTAAAGGCTCAAGGAGTTAAATGGTCTTCTCTTTTTGCAATGTAACACCCAAGACAGCTTACGTTTGTGTTACCAGTGATATCTTTAAGCAGTTAAAGATTAAGATAGCCCAATTCAGGCCATGCCCACTGAGTAAAAGCAAACCGGGAGATTAAAACATTAAATTTTGTCAGTTGCACTGCACTCATTTCTTCTGGGAAAAATGTTTTCATATCAGAACATGTTTGATTTACTAAGTAATGGAGGAGAAAGTGAGGACTACAGATGCTGGAGACCAGATTTGAAAAATGTGGCGCTGGAAAAACACAGCAGGCCAGGCAGCATCCGAGGAGCAGGAGAATCGACGTTTCGGGAATAAGCCTTTCTTCAGGAATGAGGCTGGTGTGCCAGGCGGGCTGAGATAAAAGATAGGGGGGAGGGAAT